>NC_056745.1:558126104-558248604 GCF_019279795.1 Protopterus annectens
AGAGAATACATTTTAAACAACCAAAGCAATACATATGATAAACACCTAATGACACAACACATGCATTTATTTATTTAAATTATCTGTTTCCATCTGGGGGGAGTGGTTGCATCAACACAGCCATTTCTTTGCTATTGTACATCAAAATATTGTTAATGAAATAAAAATAAAATAAAGATTTGAAAAAAGCACAGCCATCTGAGTCACAAAAGAGGCAAGTCTGAGAAAAGCTATGAGAATTCTAATATTAACAGTGAAGTATACCATTAAAACCGTTATGTGCACTACATACAAAGTTTTAATAAAATACACTCATTATCACATATCCAGCACATACAAATTTGACAAACATTCAAGAATGCCTAGAACTGCAAGCCGGTCAGTAAGACATTGCAAAACTGTGGTTTTACAGCCACTTGAATATAACTTAGATTACATTTTGAATGCACACTTATGCACAGAGATAGGAAAATATACGGAAATGCAGAGACTACATTTGTCTCAACTTCCAGGTGTTAACCAGTGTAACTCTCTTGCAGTCAAATATTCAGGAAACTGAGTGAAAGAGCCAAATATTTTACTACAGTGCAGGGAAGAAAAAAGAAAATAAATTCATTTGGAGGGAATCAGTATTATACAGACAGTTACTTTGTGATTACTGAAGGGTGTCAACTAATGGGAAAATACTTTTAGTTCATTAAAAAGATTACATTTCAAAGTTGACATGTATTTTTATTGAAACAGTGTAAGATTTTATTCATAGGTTCATAGGTCATACTAGGCTATCTGCCCAAGGGCATTTGTAAGCCTAGCCAGAGTGTGTTTGGCTTTCGCCACCCATTTTAAATTAATTTTGCTATGCCTTTTTTCGAGGTTAGTATACTGTGCCTCTGTCTAACAGTGACACAGAAGTGATACCCAGGGTAAACCTACGATCTCCCATCCACTCATCAAGATTCCTCTTGAAGAGAGTCAATGAGGGACTCTGCCTAACCAGGACTGGGATTTTATTCCAGAGTGAAGGGAGCCTCTGGGTTATGAATCCAGTGTCTGTAGGTCCCCAATATCTTTATTTATGAGGTCCATGATGATCCTTTCCATAGCTTTGCAGACCAAGCTAGTCAGGCTTATGGGGCGATAGTTTCCAGGATTCGTTGAGGCACCACCTTTGTGGAGAGGGACCACTGTTGCTGTATGCCACTCTTTGGGTACATATCCTGTAGTAAGGCTGAGATTGAACAGTAGTTTTATGTTTGGGTTTAGCTCTTTTTGGAGTTCATGTAGGATGCAGCCAGGGACATCGTCTGGTCCCATTGATGCTGTGTTTTTTGCTTTGGAGAGGGCGGCTCTTACCTGAGCATCTGAGATGTCAGGGGGGCAGCACTCTGAAAGATATTTGCCCTTTTGGTGGGGAGGGGGGGGAGTTTGCGCTGAACCTGTCAGCTAGGATGTTGGCAATGTCTGTGGGTTCGGTGTATTTTTTGTCATTTTGGACTAATTCTGAGCGTATCTGGGAGTTCCCACCCAGGTTCCTAACATAACTAAAGAAAGCCTTGTGATTATCCTTAGTGTCCTGTGCAATTTTTCTCTTGAAGCTGGCCTTAGACGATTTTATGAGTGCCAGTAGTTTTTTGCTAATACTGATCAGAGATGCCTTCCCTTTTTGGGATTTTGCTCTATCATGTAGTAGCTTCCTCCTTCTATTGTATAGTTTATTTATGGCTGGGGTCCACCAGACAGGACGTCTACCTTTCGAGGATTGGGTCTTGGTTTTATTTGGGATTGTAAGATCCATGCATTCCTGAAGGTGTTCATAGAATGCGTTTATAAAGGATTCTGCGGTCTGGGCCATATTTTCCACAGGCCTGGGGGCTTTGAAGGATTCCACCTCGGTTTTGAGGAGTGTGAAATTTGCTTTAGAGAAGTTTTTCACTGTGGTTCTCTGGGCAGGGGGTGGGGTTGGGATGTGAATATCCAGTGATTCTTCTAGAATATTAGGACATTTGCAACTCAGTGGGTTTGTTTCCAAGATGCAACTGTCCAAAGCAATGCTGTCCTGTGAAATGAGGGAAACTGTCTTATAAATGTATGTCTGCATGAGTACATGCACTAATAAGCAACACTATTGCTGACAATATGAAAAATAATTATTAGTGAAGGGGAAAAAGCATGTAACAGCAAGCATGAAACAAAAACAAATAAAAAAATATATAATTGCTTAGGCTGGGATAATCAGTTTTAGAAAAAACAAGCACATACTGAAGATGTCATTTCACTGCTGCAAAGGCTACAGATCTGAGTGCGAGTGTGTGTGACTAGAAAGCATCTAATAGCCTATGGGTGGGGGAAGGAAAATACAAAGGACATGCTGTAAAGTCTCCCTCCCCCACTGAAGTTTGTGAAATCTGACCTGCAGTATCTGTATGCTAATAAGCTTCTCTGAAAACCCTGCCTCTGTGTGAACATGTGACTTACACTGCACTAAAATGAAAACAAAGTCTCTAGCAAGCAACTGATTTTAGAAACGAGATAGTGCCCCTTTAAGCAAGTTTTCTGACTGTACTCTTGTGGCAGCAGTGTGATGTAGGAAACCTGAGTTGGGTGCTGCTGGCTGAAAGCTTATTGTGTGTTTGCCTGATTGATCTGCAGGCCTAGCTGTTGTAAAACGTGTTTTTCTGATTCTGTATAAGTCTAGTGTTTGTGCTAGGCTGTTCTCCATGCAGTGGCAGTTAGCAGTGCCCTGTATAGATGTAAACATTTTCAAATTAAAATTTCCCTTAGAATAACTGTCTCTGCAACCTTCCTAGTCCCCGCTCTGCTCTAAGAGCATCTGATTTGCATACAGTGCAGCATTGCCTTGTTGGATAGCTGCTGTTCACTCTGAGGATAGCAAGCATTCTGCGTCTGTGTGCTATCATCCAAGTCCAGTCAAATATATTCTCTCCTTTTTACCTAGTTAAACCCATAGTATAAAAAAATCTGAAACCATGCTATCTCTGTAGCCAACCTGGCGGACATGGGCATCCTGAGCCAATGTAGCAGTTGTCTTATGTATACTGACATCACTTAATCATCAATTAATCACACAGTATGTGACAGATGTAGTTACACTACGAAATTTGTGACATGATTCTCACATACTTACAAATCAAATGACAAATAGGTTATCAGCACATGCACATAATTTCCCTCATGAAGATCTCGACACATAAACCCACATATATTCAGGTACTCACAAGTAACGTACCAAAACCTCAGAGGCCTCCCATACACTGCCATCAGAAATTATATGCAAATGCAAGTCAACACCAACCACTGCACATAAAAATACACATCACAGTGTATCCATAAGCAAGTTCCTAAGGCAAAATACCACACAGTCAAACATATTGGTCATAGGAGACTCCATCGTGAGACATACAGACACCATCCCCTCACCAGGTTGGATAAAGAGAGGGTTACAGTCAGTTGATTGTCAGGGGCCACCATTTGCCATATCATGCAGGCACTCAGGTCACTCAACCACAAGTACCACTATGACCATTCATGGTCCATGTGGGTTTGAATGACCTAAAATGTACCTCCTGGAGTATAAGAAGAGACACATGATGGACCTTTCCTGAATATGTGTCACAAGCTGGTATGAGCCTCATATTGAACAGCATTCTACCCTCAACAAGAATGATACCACAATACAAACAGAAAATGATTGACTTCAATAACTGGCATAGCTACTGGTGTCATTCCAAGGGGATCCAGTATTTATCTGCCTGGGACAACATCATCAACAGACCATGCTGCTTTGCCAGAGATGGTCTGCACCTGTCACTGCTAAGCTTTCGAATACTGGCCAAAGCATTAGGCACCCCATAGTACATTTTCAGGCAGTGCCAAACCAACAGAACTACCAGTGTAACAAATTCTTCTAATGCCAAACTGAAGGTGCTACAGCTCAATGTTAGGAGTCTTAACAAGAGACTGCACTCCCTGGAACCTCTCCTCACCCTGGAGAATGCTGACATCTGTGCAGTTGCAGAGACATGGTTCAAGACTGCAGAAAGCACCATAGCACTGCAAGGCTACAATGCCTATCACAAATTCTGACCACCCTCTGAAAAGAAAAAAAATGAAAGGAGGAGGTGTTTTCATTTACATAAAAACAATCACACCTCAAGATTGGTCAAGCAGGATGACTTGCATGAGCTACTCGATGTCCAGATGACTATAAAGGCAACATCTTTCACCATACCATTGCTAGATATAGGTCCCCAACCATGAACCAAGAAAACCACTCCACAGACCTGAAATTGTTAGGATCACTGACAATTCAGCCCAACACCTTAGTCATGAGAAACCGAAAAACATACACAACCACTAATATGCAGGTTTAGAGATTCCTGGATTTTGTCAGTGTAAATGCTCTGGAACAGCTGGTCTACACTTCTACTAGGGGAGCATTGCACCCCCACCCAGTGTAATGTCCTATTAGTAAGATTGGATCATAAATCGGTGTCCTTTGAAATAAATGTAATGGTAGAATCCCCATCAAATACTAAAGCCCTAAAGAATTTTTCCAAGGCAAAATATTTTCTATTAAGTGATAGCATAGGTAATTTTAAGGCTCCCCCTAACTCTGAAAACATAGAGACCTATGCAGAAGTATACACTATTGCCCTGAAAGACTACTTTAACAACTGTTAGAATGTTTTTCTTGGCTGCTTCACTGTATCATACTTCTTTCTCCTAAGGAATCTTCCATTCATGAGCCATGAGCTATGGCAGGTTTCATAAATGGGTACATTAATGTTGAGCTCCATTCATGGGGCATGAGCCATGGCAGGTTTCATAAATTAGTACATTGATGTGGGGCTCCATTCATGGGGCATGAGCTGTGGCAGGTTTAATAAATCAGTACAATGATGCAGAGCTCCAGTTATGTGGCAAGAGTTGTGGCAGGTTTCATAGATGGGTACATTCATGCTGAGCTCCATTCATGGGGGGTGAGCTGTGGCAGGTTTCATAAATGGGTACATTGATGTTAAGCTCCATTCATGAAGCACGAGCTGTGGCAGGTTTCATAAATGGATACACTGATTCTAGGCTCCATTCATGGGGCATGAACTGTGGCAGGTTTCATAAATTGGTGCATTGATGCTAAGCTCCAATCATGGAGCATGAGCTGTGGTAGGTTTCATAAATGGGTACATTGATGCTGGGCTCCATTCATGAGGCATGAGCTCTGGCAGGATTCATAAATGGGTATATTGGTCCATTCATAAGGCACTAAATGTGGCATGTTTCATAAATGGGTACATTGATGCAGGGCTCTATTCATGGGGCATGAGCTGTGGCAGGTTTCATAAATGGGTATGTTGATGCTGAGTGCCATTCATGAGGCACAAGCTGTGGCATGTTTCATAAATGGGTACTTTGATGCAGAGCTCCAATTATGGGCAAGAGCTGTGTCAGGTTTCATAGATGGGTACATTTATGCTGAACTCCATTCATGGGGCTTGAGCAGTGGCAGGTTTCATGACAGATTCATTAATGATGGGCTAGATATATCAGTCTCTTGAACTTGCAGCTGATAGTACTCTTGACTTTCTCAGGTAAATTGATGAGGATTGTTAACACAAATAATAACAGACTTTTGAGTTGCACACTTCATATTCTTCATAAGACTGAATTCTGATGCAAAACCTGTTATTCTAGTCAGTTTTTAAGTACATAGGAGAAGAGGACTATTTCAAATTTGTCAGCACTAATCACCTTTTGCCCATCATTTACTTTTGGTTTTGTTCCTGGTTGCTGTGCTAAGAGGTTGAGAGCTATGGCTAAGGTTCATTTTGAGCAGTTTGTTAAGGCCAAAGCAAAGTGATTAATCCTGCAACAATAACTTGATCAACATTGTTGTGGCTACGTTTTTGACACTTTTGGTGATTACTGATGATTACCAAAAGCAGTTATCTATTGGGAGGGCATTTGGTGCATGACAGCAAAGGACAGTTAGGTTGATCACAATCAAGTGACCATTGATGTGACTTAGTTGAGAATTACAGGGGACAGAGCATAGTGCCTGAAAGCTCCAAGGTGAAATACATCTGTGGTGATTCGTTTTTGTCACTTTTTCCTGCAGGAATCTAAATGGATGTGTGGACTGTGGTAACAGTACACACTGCCTACAGCATCATGCACGTGTACCATATTTTGTCAAAATTTTCCTGAAGTTGATGGGAGGTGATGTTCCCTATAATTTAAGTGAAGTAGATTACTGTGGCTATTGTTTCTGTCCTATATTAGCAAATGAAGTAGATTACTACGGGTGTCATTTCTGCATCTTTGGCAATCACACATGAGCGGCGATTGTCATAAGTGGCTCTGAGCATGAGGACAGATTGTGTATGAAAGGGAAATTACATAAATTAGACAAAACAGTCACTGACATGGCTAGTTTAAGTGAGAGGGAATGTGGGCAATTGTTACTTGTAGCGAACAGAGGGAACATTTGTATGTTTGCCTAATTTGGCTCCCTTTCCCCACAAATAGTGTATCCCCAAGGAATTGTTATATTACTTAGGACATATAAGGGGTGCAGCCCCAAACAATACCCTGGGCGGACTTAATAGAATCCTATGAGAAATTGGGGAGTCATTTAGAAACCTATGCAAAAGAGTCATGCCAAATCGCTACAAGTAACCAATGTCAGGAGTATATATATATATATATATATATATATATATATATATATATATATACATGTTCAAGAGTTATAGTTTGAAATAAACTATTGTAATTCTTTTACTTTCTATACAGTCAGACATTAGAAGTGTACATAGAAAATGGATGTCTTTATGGGAAAGGGGTGAGAAGGCACCCTACATATGATAATACATGGTCATAACTCAAAAACTATCAAATAAAAATATGACTTGTCTGGGTGAGTGAATATGTCTAAAAGCAGAAGGTTGAAATATGGTACTGTATGCGTAATGTTTTTTTTTTTGTTTGCTTGTTTTCTTCTCAGTGAGACATTAGTAGCCTACAGAATGTGGGTAGCACTTTTGGGGGACAGGTAATGTATCAAAGCAAACAGTGGTTAAAGGATCACTTCCGAATGACTATTGATAGGATTTTTTGAGAGGATAGTATCTGTTAAATGGCAATATGGCCATCACATTTCTGTGATTCTTTCAAAGTGAGAGCTACTGTAACTTAGCAATCACTCGAAACAGACTGGAAAACTGCACAAACTAAGCCAACAGCAGACAAAGGCACAAAGTTCTTACAAAAAATGCCAGACTAACAATGCCAGAGAAAAATAAATTTAATCAAAACAGTTGTAAATCACAAAGCTTTTGGGAAAATGTCTTCTTCAGTGTAAATTAAAAGGTAATTACATTCACTTAATTTATATGAATCACATGACACAGCAAAAGAATCATTTTCTTAAACACATTAAAAGCTTTCACAATTAATTAATAGTACCATTGTCAAGCACATGCATGAAGTGACACAACTTATCTAACAAAATAGTTATTTAAAGTATCCCTAAAAATAATATAAATGCCAAAAAAGATTATGACAAATGTTCTTATGAGACATTATATTATAGCCTCTTCTATAAAATCTGTTTAAAGCCTCATTTGTCTACTTTTCTAGATTGGCTTAATACTTACAGCAGCATTTAACCTAGGAGTCTTATCTGTATCTATATCTTAGAATCCAGTTATAGTCAGCAATTTCAACTTTATTATTTAAAACCCCTCCTCTTATATTGGGTAATAACTTCTGAATAACCCTGAATTTAAAAGTATGTTATGGGCCATTATCCAAAAGGTGCTTAGTGAGAGAATTGCTTAAAACACCTTCTTATTCATTATTAACAATAAAAACAAAAAGTCCAAACCAAATGTCCACATAAAAAACATACAGGGTAGCTCTCTTCCAAAAAAAAAAAAAAAAACAGACTTCAGGCAGGTAAGGTTATTAGTGTTTCCATTCCCTTTATTCACACTCCAAAATGGAACTTCATCAGATACACACACTTTACCCTCTTCCCTCTTTTTATACACAGTTCATTAAAGCAATTGCCCCAATCAACACATCTTACAATTAATTAAACTTGAAATTTGATTCCTCCATTTAAAAACCATCAGTAGACATTTTAAAAGTATAGGAATGTTTATACACATTTTCCTATTCTTGTTAACCAAGCTAAAAAAAAATCCTTTTCATTTAAGGATACACTTTTTTTAAAAATCATGTACTTGTTGAAATTAATTACTTGTAAATATAAACATTCTCCTAATGCATCTTAAAAGAAACAAAAGGAGCAAAAAAAACACATTCCTGTTCAAATCTCTTCTGCCCTTAAGTGCAATAAATTACTTAATGAAATTCTGTCATTAATTCCAGGGAAAACGATTGCGTTTAATAAAACCTGCCAATTTTGGAGTACAGGGAAACATATTGGCAGGTTTTATTAAACCCAAAAGTCAATAAATAAATAAACAATAAATAAATAAAGATGTGGAAAATATTGGGAGTACAAAGACAGAAACGTGTATCATTACAAAAAATCATCTGGTTAGGTAAATCAAGCCAAATAACAGTCAAACAGTTCTTGTACCGTGGAAGTAATTCAAGTCTTAAGGAAAATATTAAGAGATTAAATGTAGACTAGCACTAATGGTCATGTGTGCCACTCTTAATTACTCTGCAGGTGTCTTACCAACTGAAATAATGATGGCAAATAGCAAAACTTTACCATTCCATCTTCTGTATTCCATGGAGGGTCTATGCATTTAACACTCTTAATACTGTATAATAAGAAACATTTACCTTAGCTCAAACTAATTTGGAAAAAAATGCATAGACCTTTAAAATCATTTAGGCTAGAAAAGCCAGTCTCAGAGAATACCAAACCAATGGCCAAATTTTGCATGTGCAACCATAGTAGTAATGAAGCCAAAAAGAATTCCTTTCAAGTTGGGAAAGACAATTTATGATCAAAGGCAAATACCTTCTCTGTGGCATACCAAAATTTAATGATACTAAAATTAAATGAAAAGAAACTTCACCTAAATGAATCATATTAATCACCTTTGACCTTTTAATGAATTCAAAAAGACTCATACGCATTGTAGGAAGTTATTAGGCAAGTGTGGTGAAGGAGACAGTGAACAACTGTCTGATTAGCTAATTTGGGGAATGTCACAAATCGGTAATTGATAATAATAAATTTTTGCATCTCTATTAAGCTGGGCACCTAGATGTACTAAATACATTTTAAAATGTAAATACACAAACAAAAAAAATAATAAAAAAACTTTATTCATTCAGTTAGCAGTTTTGTCCACAAAAAGAGATTTCTTCAGACTGTATTGAAAAATCCAAAATGCAAATAAATATTATATATACAAGTTACATGACCAGTCAACATAATTAGTGCCACAATCTTTTCCTTTTTAAGTAAGGGAGGCTGTATACATCCAACTATAACCATCCACAGTATTCCTCACAGTCTACTTTGTCCTCTGCACCAAACCTAAAATTAAAATTTGTGATTTCATCAATCACTGAAAACAAAACGTTTTTAGTTTTATTTTATATATATATATATATATATATATATATATATATATATATATATATATACATTTATTTATATATTACATATACTGACATGTCTAAAAAGGGCATTTTACTGTCCTTGGTTTCTCTTGCAGGATATACTCAGAAATCCTAGAATGCAAATTATCCTACCAATATTAAATGCAGTGCATTTCAGGCAACAGGCTATGCACACCACATACCTTGTGCCTTCTTAGTAAAAGTTCAGCTGCCGCATAATTAATATATTTACAATGGTTAAGTTAATTACATTTAAACACACATTTTGGTTTTGGCAGCTTAGGGGTGGGTAAATGAGTTAACTACACCTGAAACATATCTTCATGATTTTCTTTTTTTTTCAGTTGTTCATCCATCTTATATGTTGTCTCAGGGAATCCATTTAGAATCCAGTTGCTTTTCATAAGGGTCTTAATGCAATGCTCATCTACAGAAGATCTTAATCATCATGATAAAATCTCTATTGAAATACAAGTGGGT
This sequence comes from Protopterus annectens, assembly GCF_019279795.1. Classification (NCBI taxonomy): domain Eukaryota; kingdom Metazoa; phylum Chordata; order Ceratodontiformes; family Protopteridae; genus Protopterus; species Protopterus annectens. The sequence continues at coordinate 558,136,218 of NC_056745.1, forward strand.
ATAGCATCAGACTGTCTGTATAGTTTGCAACAGGTAGTTCTTTTTCCTTTGACTTCATTAAATACATTATTTTTATATTTATGTTCGTGTTTACCAGGTTGGTTCCTCTCGGCCATATTCCTCATTTTAGTGGAGATTCAAAGTGGAATTAGTATTTGGCCAGTGTACCAAGGATATCAATAAGCGCTGTGAAATCTTTAACATCCACTGAAGAACAACCAACTCAGGAAGTTATGGCCTTGGTTTAACATCTCATCAGAAGGGTGGCATGCACAGGAGTGTAGCACCCCCCTATGCTGCACTGTAGCATCAGTAGCAGAAAATTATACTAAGCAAATGAGGGTGGGAATAGAACTGACAACCTTCTGATCTTCCAGCACTAAAGACAAAGTTGTTACCTGTTGAGCTACTAACACTACTAAACTTTTGACATAACCTGTACTGCAAAACGTGTACTCCAATGTAATGCTGTCTTTCTCAAAAAGTTCATCATTGTGATCAGCTAAACAACTTTCCCTTACTAACTGCCCTTCCATAATATTCTTTTTAATGCTTTGGGATGCTTACAGTCATAGCTCAAATATACATTACTTTGTTTTGTTTTGTTTTTTGTAAATTTTGGAAAGTAGGTATCCTTGGGTTTTATACATTCCCAATTCTACAAAATGAACATAGTTCATACTTTAATTAAAAGTAACATTCAAATACTTTCTATTTTAAGTAAATCATAAATCATTCTAATTCATGATGGTTTCCTCGACAAAGTAGAATAGTGTAATCAATAAAATGTTCAAAGATAATATACTCAACAAAGGTAGATTTAAAGATATATTAATTCTATCAATGGAACATATAAATGTTTGCATAAGCTGGTGGCCATTGCCACCACTTTTGCAACACCATTTACTTGTTTGAAAAAAAAAATGACAATCAAACAATGAAATTTGCATGAAAACAAAATCAAATATTTTCATTAGTAGTCTCATTTTGTTATCAGAAAAGTGTTTAGTACCTATAAGTTCTACACTGGCTATTTTTAACCCAAACTCATTAGGGTTCCCAGTATATATAAGAAAATAATGTTAACAGTCACTAATATATCAGTCTCTTGAACTTACAGCTGACAGTACTCTTGATGAAATCAAATGATTGTTGAATAAAAGACATTTTTGTCATCATAATTTATGTAAAAATTTGTCAGCATAAATAGCTAAAGCTTCAGTCTTTGTACTACACTCAATCTCAGAGGTTGTTTATCCATACTTTTATGAGTTTTTACCTTAAAATATTTTGCCATTCACTTTCACAGACTGATAAAGTGAATGATTTCATTTCAGATGCAAAAAGTGAACTAGGCAGGAGGAAATAATGTTGGCAGTTAAAGTTAAATGTATGCAGTTCCTTAAGTTAATAATATGGAAAATTTTAAGGTTTATTTGAAAAGGAAAACATTGAGCCTCTAGGCATGTAGACTGATCATATGACTTGTGAATATACTGTTCATTTGTGTTTTGGATTTTTCACTACAGTCTGAAGAAGTCTCTTTAATAAGACAAAAATCCTGAGGGAATGAAGTTTATTTATTTTGGGGGCTACTTTTTGAGCAAGTTGTAGTTTCTTTTGAATGTATAATTACTTACTCAATCTGCTGCTATTTAAAAATAAACTGAAAGAAATTAAAATATTCTGAGAAACTGAAAGTAACAAAACTTCTGGATAAACATTACTGAAATAGTAAAACTGTTAATCTTCAAAAATCGGGACTTGGCATAGGCAGGACAAAAGATTTAGCTAAGTGATACCAGGACATCGACAATCCAAATGGAGAGATTTTAAACTCTTTTTGTAGTAAACTATCAAGGATAAAAGTTTGTGTCTCTTCTGGCATTAGCTAAAATGCATCATCTTTTGGAGAAATTTTTTTTTTTTTGTTTTTTGTTTTGTTGCAAAGACATATATTACTGAAGTGCATGAGAAGAAAACAGACATGAAAAACAGAAAAAAAGAAGGAGGTACAAGTGTTGAACTAAAAGAAAATAGATAATTCATAGGTAAGTATTAGGCTAACTGCCCTTGTGGGCTATTGAGCCAGTTTCTCTTGTCTATTGAGCCAGTTTATCTTGTCTATAAGGTGTAACACCTACCCTCTGCACTGACTCACAGTGTTTGACAGCACTGTGTAAAACAAACATAACTTTTACACCTTGTTTATCCATCACACAGTCAGGACAAGCTAAAAACATGTAAAATGTTTCATTTATTATATCTTTAAATGCTTTGTTTTAACTGTATTAATGTCCTACTATGTTTTTGTCAATTTGTTGTTCATGAATATTGTCTTTATTGAGCTTTTCTTCCCAGGACTCCATTGAAAACAGGTTCTTTTGGCCCAGTTGGACCATCCTGGTAAACCAACTGCAAATAAATAAATAATAAATAAATAAATAACATGGAAAACAAACATCCTTCTACAAAAGAAGTAGCTTTCAAATTTAATGATGAACAGTTTTGGTTTCATTATGTCAGAGACATCTTCAAGTGGAGAAAAGGCAGGGGGCAATGTATTTTCAGATGAATCTACCAATTTCTGTCTGCTAGACTGAGTATTATGGATGGTAATATCAGAAGGAAAAAAACCCTATCAGCTGTAAGAAATCATTTCATTTATTAACTTACTTGTTAAGATATTTAGTTAGGCACTAGCTCCTAGAAACTGCTTTTCCTTGCTGCATATCCAAGGAACAAATAACAATGTTTGTGCATTTTCAGTCTAAAAAAAGCCTCTGGGCAACAAGAATCTGCTTGAACTCTTAGTTTTGCTCTTTGGTTCATTGCAGCTTAGACTTTGTACCTGCAGTGCAATTTTGTTTCACTGTTGTTTCTGTGTGTTTGAAGATTATCTTAATACAAACTGTTTAAATGAGGATGTGCATTGTAATTAATAAGGATAATAAACTCCATGTTCATTCAAAGGCTACAAAGGTCATGACAGTTATTTTTATTTGTAATTACTCATCTTTTATTTTCATGACACAGTTTGTAATTTATGTTTGCTTCTTTTTCCAGTGCTATACAGAATAAATGACATTAAGACATGCCTGCGCTCTGACTAGTAACTTAAATGTGTTGTCTTTTTTCATTTTTAATCCACATTTATTATTTTGTATATATTCTTATCACTATATCCTGGATCCTGGATTTGCTCCTATGCATACAGCACATTCAGCAATGGGCACCCTTCAGCACTTGTTGTTTCCATAGCAGGTACACGTTTTATGGGGTCGGGTTACTAGCCTGATGCCCAACCCTTCTCAGAGGGTGCACCACACACTCGCACTTACATACTCGCACTTAGGGCTAATTTAAAGTGACCAATCCACCTACTGCATGTCTTTGGAATGTGGAAGGAGACCACATGACCACAGGGAGGATATACAGACTCTACCCAGCCTCGAATCAGACCGTGGAACCTCTTGCTGTGAGGTGACAGTGCTAACCACTACAGCACTGCATCATCCCTTATCACTATATGGTGTCACATAAAAAAGACATATCTTTGAAAATATAAATACATTTTTAAATTAAATAAATAGCACCCACAAAACTTAGAGGTGTACTTCATAGGTGATAAACAGTCACTTTTAATGTTATATATTGAGTAGATAGCAAATGCATTCACATAATTATTTACTTTTTTTTTAGCTGAAGGCCTGTCGAGCAGAACAGTTGAAATCATCCTTCCAGTAACACTTATTGTGCTGTCCATTATCCTCCTCTTAACAGCAATCTTTGTTTTTACCAGGTAAGGCAATCCAGCATATTCCTGGTGTGTTATTTATTTTACAATACTGACATGCCTTTTAAAAAAGACAGCTCATTGCTCTCGTGAGTAATTTTGTTTTGATTCATAAGTCTATTCTCAAAGTGCACTGCAGTCTTTTTATCTTTTTTCTTGCCGCTTATTTAGAAACAACTTTTTTTGTAAGTTTCAACCTTGAAAAATTTATCTTTATTCTGGTAATTTTTCCTAGCTTAATTCTTAAACAGAATTAATCTTAGATTCATATGACAGCCCCCTAAATTGCTAAACCTTTACAATCTGACATACTTTGTCATTCCTTATTTGCAAAAGCACCTTACTGTGGTACACCTATAATCTGAAAGTGGTACTCCCAAGCAGATTCTGCTCATTCCAGTTAAGTTAAGGCTGATCAAAACTGTTCTTAATAAATAGTAAAAGCTAGTAATGACATTTTGTTTTATATGTGTACCATTATTTGATTTCTCATGCTCTTGTCTTACAGACTACAAGGTGACTACCTAAAATACTGAAAGCAGACACTGACAGTAGTAGTAACCAGAAAGCAGAATGGGTTTGCATGTAGACCAGACATATGAAGACAGTATAATGTGGTATATAGCTGTTCATGGAATTTCAAGGCTAGTGTATGCAGTGATAAAGAAGTGATACTATCCTAGCTAATCCCATACTTATACTGAGGCATACTAACACCTATTGCAATTGCAAATAGTTGATCAATAAAAGTATTATTACATGAGTATATGTGTTTCTTTGTGTGTGTCTGTATTCATGACTATCGAAGTGTCTAAATTACATAATCGAAAAGTCAGTTCTGCAAATGGCACTTACATCGAAAATGCCGTTCATCGAACTGTTCATAGTGAGATCACGGTGCAGTGAAGATTGGAAAATTTGCCCTTTCCTCACTGTAGTGCGACCTCAGAGTTGATATATATAATTACTGGGGGGTGGGGGGCACAGCCCCCCCAACAGCAAATTTCCGATGTAACTGCCATTCACTGAACTGACTTTTCGATGATGTACTATAGACCCACTATTGAATGTTGTTTATTAGAGGGACAAAACAGTGAAAAAAAATCACTGAAAGTCACTTTCATTGAACAGAAATAATAACTGCAAGCCTCCCTTGCATCCCCATAACTTATATATAAAACCTGCATGATTACACAACAGTGGAGAAAGAGCAACTCCAAAGCCATTGTGCTGTTGTCAGGCAAACAGCATTAACTGAAAATATATGTTTCCACGTGTGTATATGTACATATGGATATAGATATATAATTACACAAATCCACCCACACACACAAACACACACACACATACACAGAAAAGTTCAGTCAAATGATACACTGTTATCCCCTGTTCACTGTGAAAATGTGTTTCAGTTTGACCATAGCTATAGGCAAAAATCAAGGTGCAGCTACTGAAAACTAGAATTTTGCAAGTTCTGAAAGACAGTTAAAAACATGACCAAAGGAAAGTGTGTTTCAAACATGAAGTTCAGGCCTGACAAACCCAAAATAATTTAGCAGAAGGCTACATATTCCCTACCTCCCAAGTGAATGTCATCAGTAGTCCATCAGAGAGTGACAGGCACTTTGCAGTCTTTTGCAGAGAAAATGCAAGAGCTGTATTAAATCAAATAATCAAAAGGCACCCCGGCCACACGTGCCTTCTTTGTTAAATGAGCAACACATGCATCAACCTGCTGGTGCAAAGAAACTCCTGTTGAAGAAACAATACAGGCAGCTTTTTTTCCAAGATTTCTGAACAAAGACATGAGAGATCATAACCAGAGACAGAGTCAGTGACGATATTAAATGTGTATGCCTACCTAGAAGTACATTCTCGTTATAGTCAAATGGTATAAAATTCATCTCATTTTCAATGATTTATGCAGTGAGACTGAAGGTAGGCTCTTATTAAGCAAACATACCTGGGCATAACTTTAGATCCCAACCTATTTTCAACCAACATGCAAACAAAGTAGTCTGTAGAACCATGACCCAATTAAAATTATGCTTTATGATCTCCCATCTTCCTTTTTCTTCAGCTTATCTTGCCAAAGTTAGAAATGTTCTCATGCCCAACTTTGAATTTGACCTTCCACACTGAATACTTAACTCAGGATCTAGCACCCACAAAAAAACAAATTACCAAAAACAAAATAGACAAATTTGTCCTATTCACAGGTTCCCAAACTGAACACTGTGACCTACCAAAATATTTCAAATGGATGCCAGTAATCAGAAAAGCAGCACTTCTATTTAATTGTCTGCTATTTAAAATAATCCAACATGGCTAATGTCCACCCACTCAAAACTAAACTACTCATCAGAGACTAAAACATCTCCCTTAGAGAAAATCAGGAAGAAGTAATTGCCCCAATCAAACCCATTTTGAAAGTAGTGATTGGTGAAAGTGCAGTCGCAAACGTAGGACCTGCAAATTTCCATTTTTCTTCAGGCATCAGACACCAATAAACACTAACCTCTTTCAAGAACAAATTAAAGGAGCACCTATAGAAGCACTCCCCTACATATATGTAAGCACTCCCCTACATCTATATAAACACACCACCACATGCTTCTAAACCAGTGGTTAACTCACCATTATTATAAGCACTCCACCAGATGCTTCTAGACCAGTGGTTAACTCACCATTATTATAAGCACCACATCAGATGCTTCTAGACCAGTTGTTAACTCACCATTATTATAAGCACTCCACCAGATGCTTCTAGACCAGTAGTTAACTCACCATTATTATAAGCACTCCACCAGATGCTTCTAGACCAGTGGTTAACTCACCATTATTATAAGCACTCCACCACATGTTTTTAAACCAGTGGTTAACTCACCATTATTATAAGCACTCCACCAGATGCTTCTAGACCAGGTGGTTAACTCACCATTATTATAAGCACTCCACCAGATGTTTCTAGACCAGTGGTTAACTCACCATTATTATAAGCACTCCACCACATGTTTCTAGACCAGTGGTTAACTCACCATTATTATAAGCCCTCCACCACATGCTTATAAACCAGTGGTTAGTTTACCATTATTATAAGCACTCTACCAAATGCTTCTAGACCAGTGGTTAACTCACCATTATTATAAGCCCTCCACCACATGCTTATAAACCAGTGGTTAATTTACCATTATTATAAGCACTCCACCACATGCTTCTAGACCAGTGGTTAACTCACCATTATTATAAGCCCTCCACCACATGCTTATAAACCAGTGGTTAGTTTACCATTATTATAAGCACTCTACCAAATGCTTCTAGACCAGTGGTTAACTCACCGTTATTATAAGCCCTCCACCACATGCTTATAAACCAGTGGTTAATTTACCATTATTATAAGCACTCTACCAAATGCTTCTAGACCAGTGGTTAACTCACCATTATTATAAGCCCTCCACCACATGCTTATAAACCAGTGGTTAATTTACCATTATTATAAGCACTCTACCAAATGCTTCTAGACCAGTGGTTAACTCACCATTATTATAAGCACTCCACCACATGCTTCTAGACCAGTGGTTAACTCACCATTATTATAAGCCCTCCACCACATGCTTATAAACCAGTGGTTAGTTTACCATTATTATAAGCACTCTACCAAATGCTTCTAGACCAGTGGTTAACTCACCATTATTATAAGCCCTCCACCACATGCTTATAAACCAGTGGTTAATTTACCATTATTATAAGCACTCTACCAAATGCTTCTAGACCAGTGGTTAACTCACCATTATTATAAGCCCTCCACCACATGCTTATAAACCAGTGGTTAATTTACCATTATTATAAGCACTCTACCAAATGCTTCTAGACCAGTGGTTAACTCACCATTACTATAAGCACTCCACCACATGCTTCTAGACCAGTGGTTATCCCACCATTATTATAAGCCCTCCACCACATGCTTATAAACCAGTGGTTAGTTTACCATTATTATAAGCACTCTACCAAATGCTTCTAGACCAGTGGTTAACTCACCATTATTATAAGCCCTCCACCACATGCTTATAAACCAGTGGTTAATTTACCATTATTATAAGCACTCTACCAAATGCTTCTAGACCAGTGGTTGACAACTTTATTATTCTGGATGTAAGTATTCAGCAATCTGTGGATCTGATTTGTTTAGAAGGAAACAAAAAAGAAAGAAAGGAGGAAGTTCACAACAAATAACAAGAAAGAAAAAGAAACTGATTAATGAGAATAAAGGAAAGAGAATACATAGTAAAAAGGATGTTATGTACCACACAGGTTACACGGGATGATGATATTTTTCCATCAGAAAACCTTCAGTCTACAGAAAAGGGTATCATTTTTCCAAAAGAGAATGTAGAAAAAAGAGGAAAAGGGCAGGCATAAAGGAAGAAATCAAACCTGAACGTGGAAGGATTGAAGAACATTACGGTAAGAAAAATGAAGAGAAAGACAGATGTTGACTGCATGGCTCAAGCTGCGGATTTACTATCCAAGCTGGATGAGAATTTAATGCACAATGAAAACAGTGGGATTAATAAGACTAATAGTGTTGAAGATCTATCCTTCATAACAATCGAAAGAGCAGGTATTACTGCATTAGAAGCTGAAGATTCTTCAGAGCTGTCCAGCAAAGACATTCTTGTAACTGGAGATACAGTTATTAGAGGAATTGATACTTATATTTGCAGAGAAGGCAATGAACATCAAATAGTGCTATGCTTGCCAGGAGAAAAATGCAAGATGTGAGACAAGCCTTGGAATGCCTTAATCTAAAGAAGTACAGATCCATTTTTATTCATGTTCGACAGCCCTTTTAGATAGTATAGCTTGTAATGGTGTTAGGACGTATTTTTCACAAATCACCTATAGAAAGGATAGTCATTTCACTGTGACTGAAAACATTTTTTGGGTAAATACCTACATGGAAAGAATGTCTTGTTTTAAAAAATGAAAATGTATAGACCATCCAAGTCTAGTTTTTGGCACATATATTCAGACAGAATGGTGTGCATTATTTGTGAAACATGGTTGAAGCTGGTGAAAAAACCACCCTTGCAGGTCCAGCACCTTTAAACTCCTGGATTCAGATAAATGTGTACAAAGTTCTTTATAATCCACAGGTTATGTTGTAAACAAGAACGCCAATAAACGAAAAAAAAACAAATTTAAATTTTATTAAGCTTAAAAACAAGCTTTTCGTCAGCGCTCTGCACCAACTTCCTCAGAAAACAAACTGCACCACACATTTGTCTCACTATAAATACATCACTACTCAACTCAGATGTGCCCCCTAGCGGCTCCCCTTTAAAAAGCACATAATTACACTTTGACATTTTTAACTAAGAAGCGGCCAAAATATTCAACAATTTGGTATCTACTACTCATACCTGCCATCGATGCTGGTAAACCTATAATGCTCCAAATATTGAATCTTAAAGCCACCATAATTATATATAAATACAAATGATAAAATGTGTCAATAACCACAAGAAAAATTATAATATATGTTAAAAATAAGTATAAAAGTGGAAAAACATTCCCACAAGTGTTAATATAAACATTGATATAAACAATAAATGGTGAACACAAATATAATGAAAAATGGTGAGACCCAAAAATATGTTCCCAGATGGCATTAAGTCACTCCAGGGGGCTTCACCTCACTATGCAGACACTAATCCCAGCTGTCGGAATTTTTGAACAATTGTGTGATCTTGACATCCGCCACCTCCTCAATTCAAGGCACCAGGCTCATTTTAATATCACTAAAGAGGAGAGGGCCTTGTTAAAGGCACTCAGGTTTGCATCAGTTAGATTTATGCAACACGATAAGGGAGGGGGATTGGTGGCTATGGATATGAATGACTACAATGACAGGATGTTGGCTACTTTATCTTCTGATACTTACCAGGAGGTTTCTAAGAATGAATTGAATCTTAGTTTGTGCCACATCCGGTCATATTTTGAGGAGATGTTCATCAATGCTGTTTTGGATGTGGATGTATACAATTTTGTTTCTGTGGTATCGCCTAAAATTCCAGTCTTGTTTGGGAACCCCAAGATACACAAGAACATCTATGATCCACCTATGCGGCAACTGGTCAGTGCCAGGGGAAGCATCACGTATGCAGCGGCCAATGTGGTGGATGAGATCCTCAAGAAGTATGTGGACAGAGTCCAACACATTTCGAGAGATTCTTGGGCATTTTTGGAAAAAGTGGGTTCTGTTCCATTTAACGCTGATTGTATTCTCTTGACCATTTACGTTGTTGACCTGTACTCATCTATCCCCCATTTGGAGGTGGTTGAGTGGATCCAATTGGAAATGTTTTTTCACCATGCTCCTGCAGAAGAAGTTACAATGGTCAGCGAACTATTGGAGGTTATTCTTACCAGCAAATTTTTTACATTTAATCACCGGTGGTTCCACCAATTGATTGGGGTCCCTATGGGATCGCCCTGTGGAGCCATTGTGGCCAATTTAGTCATGGACCACTGGGAGAGGGTGTTTGTTTTATCTAATTCTTTCGTCCAAGAGAAAGTAGCGTTATACACTAGATTCTTGGATGACATTTTTGTAATCTTCAATGGTACTCTAGATGATGTTAATAACTTGGTGTCGTTTTTTAACGGCTCCACAGAATTTTTGAAATTCACATCTGAGTTTGCCATTGACAGGATTACCTACTTGGACGTGGAACTAGAGAAAGATAGGAGCCATAATCGCTTCATGGCCAGCATACATCAGAAGCCGACCTTCTCGAATTCTTATTTACATTTTGACAGTGAACACCCATTACATCAAAAGAGGGCTATTGTGAAAGGTCAGTTTGTTCGAGCAGCCCGCATGACATCAGAAGATAAGAAATTCCATGAGGAGTGCAAGTTCATCTTTGGCATGTTCATCAGCAGAGGGTACCTCGTCGATTTTGTCGCAGAATTGAGTTTGGAAGTGCAGGGGAAGAGGGCCATTGGCCACTTCCGCCCCATTTTGGGGAATATGGATGATGGGTCTTTAGGTTTACCTCACCTCGTCAGTGAATCTAATACATTCAATTGTACTTTTGTAATTTCATTCAACTTGGATGCAATGAACATTGTGTCCATTATAAAGAAAAACTGGCGCTTATTAACCACCGAGTCAATAGGAGCATTTGGACTATTATTGCCCCCTAAGGTTACTTTCAGGAGGGGCCTTAACATCAAAAACATCCTGGAGTCCAAAGTTGCTGGTGCCTCCCCTAAATCTGGGATGTTCAAATGTAACATGTGCAGGTACTGCAGATACATAAAAGCAAGTTCAGCTTTTTCCATCAGGGACAAGAAGTATCTTATACAAGGAAGATTCAATTGTGCCAGCAATCGGGTGGTATATTTAGCCCAGTGTTCGGTCTGTTCAGGTTTCTACATCAGCAAGACTGATAGGAAACTACAGGAACGGGTATACGAGCACTTATATGCCATCAGGAAGGGGAAGGTCGACAAAGCTCTGGCCAAACATATATTAGATAACCCAGGCCACGAATTTTCGTTTACAGTGATCGATCAGCTAAACCAAGAGTTTATGGGGGGACCCAATTCTTTAAGACTGGAATGCAAGGAGTTGATGTGGCAACTTAAGTTGGAAGCTTACCATTTACCTGGACTTAACAGTATGCTTTCCATCAGTTGCTTCCTCAAATTGAGAAGCCTAGTGAGGTGAAGTCCCCTGGAGTGACTTAATGCCATCTGGGAACATATTTTTGGGTCTCACCATTTTTCATTATATTTGTGTTCACCATTTATTGTTTATATTAATGTTTATATTAACACTTGTGGGAATTTTTTTTCCACTTTTATACTTATTTTTAACATATATTATAAATTTTCTTGTGGTTATTGACACATTTTATCATTTGTATTTATATATAATTATGGTGGCTTTAAGATTCAATATTTGGAGCATTATAGGTTTACCAGCATTGATGGCAGGTATGAGTAGTGGATACCGAATTGTTGAATATTTTGGCCGCTTCTTAGTTAAAAATTTCAAAGTGTAATTATGTGCTTTTTAAAGGGGAGCCACTAGGGGCGCATCTGAGTTGAGTAGTGATGTATTTATAGTGAGACAAATGTGTGGTGCAGTTTGTTTTCTGAGGTAGGGTTACCACCTGTCCCTCTTTGAGAGGGACAGTCCCACTTTGGGCAGTTGTGTCCTGCGAAAAAAACTAAAAAATGGCAAATGTCCTGAGATTTTAAGACAAAATATATTTCTTCAGTTTTCTTTAATAGTTGCATAAAACAGTTATTTTACATTGGAAACACATAAATATTATATGAAAAAGCACAAGCAATGCAAATGCTACAAAATTAAGCTTTTCTTTTGACAAAAAAGTGAAGCTCTGTCCCTTGCACTAGCCCTGGGTATGTTTTGTCCTGCAAAATCTCACATTTCTACAAAAAATGTCCCACTTTGGGCATTTGAAAAGGTGGCAACCCTATTCTGAGAAAGTTGGTGCAGAGCGCCGACGAAAAGCTTGTTTTTAAGCTTAATAAAATTTCAATTTGGTTTTTCGTTTATTGGCGTTCTTGTTTACAACATAACCTGTGGATTATAAAGAACTTTGTACACATTTATCTGAATCCAGGAGTTTAAAGGTGCTGGACCTGCAAGGGTGTTTTTTTCACCAGTTTGTCTTTTGTTTTTTTTAATTTTTAGAAGAAACATGGTTGAAGCACAATGACTGGAAACCAGTTCTGTCAGGGTATAAATGTTTTTACTGTAACAGACATTGATAAAACAAAAAAGAAGCAGCTTGTCCAGCGAAACAATAAAACCAGGAACAGCACGGAAACTTTTAATCGCAATTTAATAAAGTAAAGATCAACTACATCCAAACATAAACGCTCAGCAATACGTTTTCGTTTACAAAGCACTTCTTCAGATGTAGGCTGTGCCATACCATAAGTCTTTTATACTAGTTTATAGGGTTAAATCAAATTATTAACCAATCAAGATCTAATAAAACCATTGTTAAAAAACATTTATTATGTAAAAACTATAGTTAATAATCAATTTGAGGTTTATTGTTACACAGTAAAAGACCTACTCACATAAACATACATTTAAACATTAAAACTTTCATTTCATTATGTTAAAAAGCATGTTTCGGGTGTACAACACATTTATTTTGTTCAGATTCAAAAGTAACTTTTAGTTGCCTTGAAGCTCCATCTTGTGGCTATTTCATGTAACTTCATCCAAAACTATTAATAATAAAATAAATAAAACCAACTTTCAATTTCTCTTACTAATTGTGTTTTGGTATATTGGCAAGATAGAAAGGCATTAATGCCCGTGCTTGAAATGTTTGTATGTATGTATGTAACTCACCATAATATTGATTTTCATATGTGTGCTTCCTGCAGGGAATGTACATTGTCTGCCACTTGAACTTTATGCCTTTTTTCTGGTATGTAGTATTAACATATGCTTTCTCCCTGTTGCTGTGGCCGTTCATTGTATCTTAGTCTGTATGTGCCTGGACCATTGCTGAAAACAATATGCTGACCAGCCCACTTGTTGGTTATCAAACAGAAATAAAGAAGAAAACAAAGAAAGAAATCACATTTGAAATGCATTCTGCCTACAAGACTTTTATTTGTTCAAAAAAATGCTTCGGAAAGCAGCATTAATTGTATGTGAGTATCAGAGCTTTTCTCCCAGGGACTCCACTAAAAAAGGGTATCTATCCCAGTTAGACTTTCCCAGTCAGTAATGATAAATACATAAGCAATTACAACGAGCTATAGTAATCAGTGGAAGTAATTTGAGTAGATTTAAAGTAGGAATTTAGTTCTTATGATCTTACTGCTGATGTTGTCCCTTCATTCCGGTTTAGAAGAATTAGTAAGCAGACTCAGCAAAACTTTTGAGAGTAATGAAATAACTTTTTTTCTGTAAATTTAGTTATTCTTACATTTTCACATAACCCTTTCTAAATACAATCACTTATATGTTTCCAAAAGCAACATTAATTGAACTGAAATTTAAAAGTTCTTAAATTAATATTTTACTACAGTAGAGTGGCACACTTAAAAGAACTGAAAAGGAAATGCAAAGTGTTATCAAAATGGCAGACATGAAAACTACTACTTAATTTTATATATCCCAGATAAGTAGTAATAAAATTATGCTTTTGCAGGTAGAACTTTGCATTAAATAATGCAGTGTAAAGTCTACAACACATAGAAGAAAGATTTTGGGAAATAACTTTTTTTTCATACCTGTATACTTCCTGGCATAAACTATTTAATCATAGCCTTTCACTGCTGAGAGCTTTTAAAAGCATGCAGATGTTGGTCTAGTAAAGACTGCAGCTACAGAAATTTCTAAAGATGACAGAACAAAGGCCTTGTAAAGAGTTTGTTGTTGGCACCATGGGGGGGGGCATATATTTACATGTGTAGCCTTGGCAGTGCATGAAAAGGCTGACAAAATCATCTGTGTGTCTACTTAAAGGAGTGTAATGCTAGGCATCTTATTGTCCCTGTTATCTATGCCTACTCTCACGCCTGTGTTCCTATCAGAATATAAAGTATCCATTATGAAAACTGTCTGTCAGACTCCAAAGGATGTGGCGACTAATTTGTGTTTTGTTACAGATTTTCTCTCTTTTGTAGCAATAGTAATACTGAGAATATACTTTCTAAATATTGACTAACATTCAGAATTGTTTCATATTTGGCTCAGTTTGCTTTCAAAGCATAAGTTATCTTAAGTCATTTTGATATTATCTTATCTAGAGTAAGTAATGTAAAGTGTTGTGAATGCAAAAGGAATTTTTCTCTGTCAAAGTTGGTTCACTCATAGTTTTTCCTCGCATGCATAAGAATGATAAAATAATGATAAATTGTTTAAATCTGGAAATCACTATGATTGTAAAACAGTGGGGTTGATGAATTGCTTCTGCCTGTCTGTCTTTCTTTCTGTATCTCACTATCTGTCTGACTGTTTCTCTGGATGTCTATCCATCTTCAATCTATTTTCATTTGCTAACCAGGGTAGAGCAATGATCCAGATGGGCATTTTTCAGGTTTAGCCCTGAAAATACAGAAAACAGAGATAACACAGAAATGTTACAACTGGCACTATTTATACTGAATAATAAAGAAACTACTGAAACCAAAGTTTCTAGTAACATAACTGTGACTGGACCATCTTAAGACATGCATTACAGTTACAGGAGACTATGTGTGGTATTCATAGTCCCGCGCTCTATATAATGGAAGTGTGTGAATCATGCAGCTATGCCTGTATTTCAGCAAGTAAAGCATGACAAAGTGGCATTTATTTGAGACTATCTAAGCCTAAGCAACAAGGAGGAACAGCCAGCAGACTTTCACAGATTCTTACTGGCATAAAGTGAAGACAAACAAGAGTAGTTGTGTGTGGAAACCTCCACATGTAGGTAAAGTCACTGTTGCTGTAGAATGTTAAGGTGAAGAGGGAGCAGGCCTGAACTTTTGCAGATCTATTGAGAATTTCTACAACATCTTCCACTGGGTCTGGTTCCACACTACTGGCCCAAAACTTAACCAAACTGTGTTAAGATTTCTTATTCACTCAGGGGTCTCCTTATATGGACATCCTGTGATGGCTTTTATAAGGCCAGAAAAAGAGAAGCTAGGATGGCAAGAAATATGAGAGACACAAGACAAGGTAAACATCAAAGGAACACATTAAAAGGATTGTGCAAGAGGAGGTGGGAGACAATAGGTATTTTGTTTTTATTGGGGATATACCCACATTTTGCCATTTTTTAAATATGGGAAGTTGGGGAATGAAAAAGGGTTGAGAGTGTTGGACAGAGGGTTTGGGTAAAGTAAATGAATTTTCTAACGACAAATACATAAAAGACAGACAAGTTAGACTTGAAACACTGTGGTGGCCTGAGAGTGGACCTGGGAGACAAGACATTCAAATGGCAGACGGAGACAAAAGGGAGGCTGTGAGGCAGTCATCATCTGGTCTGAAGGACTTCAAATATTCTCCCACCCTGATGGACCTAGGCAAGGTGATTCTGATATTATTGGGGGGGGGGGCTTCTGATTATCGAAGCTGACCAGAACAAAAGGCTTCCACCTGCTAGAGGAGAGATTGTTATGGTTGTCAATGCCTCTGTATGTCTGTTTCAACTGCATCCTTAGTCCTGAAGTCTGGGGTCTTGGCTTACCAGGCTGCCATGTACCCAGGGCTCACAAGGGTGAAGGCACCACCCCCAGCCTGTGAAGCTGCCCATGGGTGATTATGGGGAGGTGGTGATCTGTCCCTCACTTGGGATGCTTGAGGTTGAGCTGCTCTGGACTCTAATTTACTCATGTAGGAAAAAGAATATAAAAAGGTAAAAAAAAAAAAAAAAGAACAAGACACAGAGAGAGAGAAAGAGTGAGAGAGAGAGAGAGAGATGGAGACAACAAATAGATGCAGTGCTTTGTAGCAGGAGACAAATTGATAAAACTGGTGGTTGAGGTTTAAGTGTGTTTCCATTGGTTTAATGCATTGAGTATGTTAAGTTCTGTAATGAAATGTCAGAAACAAGCTGCAATTAAACTAAATGCCATAAAAATGCAATACTGTTTCCTTTGGGAAGTCATCTTCCCCAGGGAACTACCACATAAACAATACACCCCTAATAACTGATCCAGTTGTTCAGGATTTGAGAACTTATGTGGACAGTGATGTAACTTTTGACCAACATGTGTGCATTGTTGCAAGAAAATCCTTCTATACTGCACAGCTTATAAACAAGGGTACTGTGTCTAGATCTAGGGATGTCATTGTCTCCATTTACTCAGTCTTCATTAGGCCAGTCATTGAATATAATGTCCCTTTAGTATATATTTGTACAGACACATGCAAAAACTGGAATACCCACAGATATAGCTTCTTAAAAGGATACAAGGCTAAATAACATGTGTTGCATGGACCGACTCAAAGCCCTGGCACTATTCTTTGTATCCTACAAGGCATCCTCCAACCCACTACTGATGGATTTACTGCAGATCAGCAAGTCAAATTGCATCAGAAATACTTGGTCTATAGATCTGAACATCTACTGCAATAACATCAGAGTGGTTTGGGGGGACAGATATATCTCACAAGGGATATGGCTACTCTGGAACAGATTCTTCATATACTTTAAATAAAGTTCATCCCTGTCCATATTCAAGTCCAACTTGCATCTATGGATGAGAAACAGAAAATTTACTCCCAGGACTTCTTCCTGTACTACTAATGGGCAGAGGCAGCTCCTAAATGTTTTATCTGATATTATCTATGGTATAGTCCCAATTATTCTCATTAGGAATAATATATAATTATAAGCCATTGGATGGGTAATGCTAACCTCTAACCAGATGGAATAGGTTAATTCAAGCACAAAAAGAGAAAACTGGCTAGGTTTAAAATGGTCCACTAGGGCAACTAGCCTAGTACTTACCTATGAAGCTATGAAGTAGTGAAACATTCTATACTGACAAGTAGTGCTTCAGGAACAGGTATGCTTCCACCTCCACACTAGTTATTATTGACATATACTGCATTTCCTTCCACATTACTAATTAACTATAGTACCATCTCACTGAAGAGATGGTCCGAATGGAGAGATGAAAAGTCAGCAAGTAAAGGAGAGTAGCAGTGCTGAAATTAAATTCATCCTCAAGTCTTGGTGAGTACCTTTATGAGGTGGACCCTGTTTTCACAAAATCTCACCAAGGCGACACTGATATATAGACTGTATTTATACAGCGTATATCATGGATAGAAGTAAGTCAAAAACTAAAAAAGATAGCTGGGAGTACAAGATCCAGGATAAAAAAGTGCCCAACCCTGGTAGGTGCACTGGTGCCAGGAGTGGAAAAGATAACAGTGTAGAATCCTCAAAATACGGAAACATTCCTTCAGTGGGGCCAGGCCCAGGGGGAATATGGCCCCCCTGTTGTAGAAGGAAGTAGTAGTCCACAGAAATCACAAACATTGATAGGCCAAAGAAGAGCCATAAAGACCATAGAGTAGACTGTTGAGGATAAGAAAGAAATTATGTATTGTTGCTATTATGCAAAAAGCCCAGAATTTCCATACACAAGATATACAAAAAGATTAAGAGATAAGATAGAGGAAAGAAAAATACTTCCGCAAGAAAAACACTCAGGAGCTTCAAATAAAAAAATTGGGGTCATTAATACAACAGATTTTTGAAATGCAGTATATAGACCAAGAAACTATGATCTGTTTGGAAAAAGAAGCATCGGAAGAAGTACAAAAACGTAAACAAAACCTAGATATTTGTGAAAAGCATAAAAAGGAAATATGGACATGGGAAAGAAAGAGAGATTTGATATGGTGCAATATTCATGCAAAGGCGAAACCAAATTAATCAACATAAAGAAGGCAGCCCCAAAGATATTCGAAGAGAAATACAGACAAAGGCATCCAGATATGGAAATTTACACCTTAAAAAATAATATCACAAAGAGGGAATGTAGAAAAGAGGATTAGTAAAGTAAAAGTTAAAAAAATAGAAGCTGAAGTTATGGAGTGCCTGCAAAGTGAAAGATTTGATGTAGAAGGTATAACACAGCGTGATGGAACGAGTCCCCAAAGTAAGGAGAAACAGGAAGATCAGGAGACACCTGAAGAAGAAATATGGACATGGGAAGAAAAAGAAATTTAATATGGTGTAATATATATGCAAAGGAGAAAGCACTGCCAATCAACAAAAAAGAGCAGCACCAAAGATATTTGAAGAGAAATACAGGCAAAGGAATTCGGACATGGAAAAATTTACAATACAAAAAATAAGAAGACAAAGAGGAAAAGTAGAAAAGGAGATCAGTAATGGAGAAGTTAAAGAAATAGAAATTGAGGTTAATTAAGAAAGCACCAGAGCAATGGAACTCCAAATTAAGGGGAAACTAGTGGAATGGGAAGCAATTGGTCAGGTGCCATATGAAGATATTTTGTAGCCTTCCACAGAAAAACAGTATAAACATCCACTTGAAGCTGGACAGCAAGGGAAGGAACAGGAAGCTGTGGAAACTCTGATGCAGATAATGTTAAGGAGTGATTGGCCAGTGAGTTCTCATATGACAGAGCAACAAATGGCACAGGATAAAATTGAAGAGAATGTGCCACAGGAAGATGTAATAGAACGTTCTATAGAATGCCCACAGGAAATGTTAAACAAAAAATGTGCCCTCAGTCTAGAAGAAACCGAGCTAAGAGAAGAGTTGCTTGACTTAATAGAGATAGATAGGCATATTCAGATCAATGAAAGAAATAGTCTACAGAAGGTTGATAAAACCCAAAAAGTTAGCAGTCTGATAAAACAAATGAATACAGTGATTAGGACTATCCATAGAGATCCATGTGATAAAACAGAAGTAAACAAGATATATTACTGTGCAGCTAAATTAATAACTGATAAAGTTCTACCACAAGAACACTGGGTAGTGAGGGAAAGGAAGGTGTTAAATAAATTGTTAAAATCAGACTGTAAAAATCATTAGGCATTTTAAAATGACAGTCAATAACAGACAGTAATGCAGGAAACTCAAGTATCTACTATACGTATACTCTAATGTACATTAGGAGGCAAAAAACCATACACAAACTTGTACAGAATTTTGTCTAACTTTATTTAGGCAGTGTTTGCCATTTTATATCATTTACAATCAGCTTTTGCCCACCTCACTGACGTGGTCAGTGACAGGGTCTTTACATCATGACCATTCATAAGAAAAATGCTGATATTACAATTTTTGAAAAGTTACTTTCCCATGAGAACATTACAGCCTTGCAAAGCACCTGGTCAGTCACAATGTCCTTCCGAGGATGTAGCCAATTCAAGGCTCTTAGATTAGCTCGAATACAATGGATTAATGTCTCTTTAATACATTTCTTTGTCTCTCTGTTCACCAGCTGGACATTATCTCTGATAGTGCGCACAAGGCCATTTTTCTTGGTGGAAGCAGGAAAAAGATACACATGCAGACAGATTCATTATTTTCTAACTTTGCAAATAATTACTCACTGAAAGACATGTTTCAGCCGAGCTGGCTGCCTTCAGGGTCAAGCCTTATTCACACTGCAACTTAAGCTTCAGCAATAATATGCAAGTTCATTTCTACTATTATTCTAGTAAAACAGAATTAAATGCATTACATATTATACTATTTTTCAACCTTTGCTCTTCATATAGATTTGAGCACATTTATTCCTGTCTAAAGCACACATTTCCTAACAGTTTATAGATGTTTGAATACATATTTTTCTGACATTCTCCCTCCTGTTAATGCATTTCATTCTATTAGAAACATAAACAATATAATTTCATTTTTTAGCTTTTTCCTTTGAGGACTTTCAGCTAAGTTAGTTATTGGTTTTATATTTCAGAAAAGCATCATCTGAAATTAATCTTTCAATTTCAACACTTTGGTAAAAAGTTTCAGTAACAGATATATCAACAAATTTTTGATTAATCTTTTCATGCAGGAATTTCACAGTAAACACATGCTCCTATTAGGAGTATACCCACACAAATAGCAATTAAATGTTTAATAGGATGGAACCCCACCCCCAAACAGATTCTGGAAAAAGTCCGTCAGTGGGTTTGGGCCTGGTTTAGTCATTGCTGATACTTGCTGAATTACCTCTAGGTGGTCATTGATTTCATGTTGGTTGTCTGGAATGTACGCACAGCATTCTTTTTCGTGTACCACCTCTTGCCGCTAGGGTGAAGTAAAGAGCCATTCGATTTTGTAGCACAACAGTTTTTATTGCATTCAGTTCATTAGTTACCAATTCTAGGGTGGAAAAAGTTGCATTGCTCATGACTTCTTGACAGCTTCCTCAGCTCCCAGATCGATTTGACTGCTCCATAGGCTGGTGGTATTCCTGCCCTGGATATAACACTGTTGCCCAAGTCCATATGAGTCAATTTACTTTTGTCTTTCACTGAATTATGGTCTTTTTAACCAGCTTCGATTTTACCAACTGGATTCACAGGTTTTTTAACTGGACCTTCAGATTCTCGAGCTGTTATCCTTACGTTTTGTATCTTACCCAAAGGTAATTCTGCAGTATGTCTTATTGCTGAAACCAGATAACCCAAATCAACTGCCGGACCAATTCTCAGGTAACCATTTATATGCCTTTTTCCCACAAATAAAATCATTACTTTGGTACTAATACGTGTTATCCCTGCATGAAACATTTTTCTATCCTTAATAGACAATTGCTTAGTTAAGACTGGATTGTCACATACTGCATTTAATGTAGTTTTCATTGAACTCAGATATGAATCATGGTTAGTATCACAAACAGTACCCCCACTTTTGACTTTAATGTAACATTTATAAGACATTGTTATATTACCATTACTCCAGCCCACCTGGAGGGTATCACTTTTGTAGAAACATACAACTCCTTTTTGTGTGACAGGTAAAAATAAAGCTATTTTGTCCTGTGATCTCACAGTTTCTGTATAAAAAAAACTTTCCAAAGTCTCATTTTATCCCCAGAGGGACAGTGGACATTACAGTCTTTTATATGCTGTTGGTATAGCTGTACAAACCCAGCAATTTGAAAAGTTTATAGTCTCTGTATACACTTGCTTTATGGCCAGGTATGTGTTAAAGTTTGGATGCCAGTCTATAAACAGTTCATCACGTCTTCTCACTTTCACTTGTGTGGTTGAGTGCAGGGAAAAACCACAATAAGAGAAAAATTGTCACACTTATAGTTAACAAATGCACAGTTAACAAAATAATTATGCAATAGTTCTTGGGTTGCTCTGCTTTTTTGTTTGCTTTACTCTTCGCCATTTTGCCCTTGTGTATCAGTCACAAAGTTTTTATTCAGCTGAAAGTTCTTTTGTCTGAAAAAGAGTTAAACTGCAAAACAGATTTATTTATTAACAGTTTCTTTATATAATTAGCTAGTGAACTGTCAGCCTCCAGCTCTGCAGGCATGAGAGCTTTTTACTGAGGCACATAATATGCCCTTCCAAATACTACTTCAAAGGGGATCAAACCCTTTACATTTGTTACTGTTTTCATGCTCAGCAATGCTAGAGGTAAACAGCAAATCCAATTCTTCTGAGTCTCACTCATCAACTTTCTTAACTTGTTTTTAAAATTCCATTGTACCTCTCCACCAGTCCTGCTGACTGTGGGTGGTAAGCACAGTGATTCCTTAAGGAAATCCCAAAAAAATCTCCCAAGTTGTTGAATTGTCTGATTGACAAAATGTGTCCCATTGCCACTATAGATTCTTTCCGTATGCCAAATCTAGGAATTATTTCCTTTACTAGGGCCTTTGCCACTGTTGCTGCATTCGGATTCCTGGTTGGAAAAGCTTCTACCCATTTTGAAAACATATCTATGATCACTAAACAGTATTTCTTTCCTTCACATTTATTCAACTCTATGAAGTCCATACAAATAGTATGGAATGGATATGGTGGTGTAGGAAACTCCTTGCTTGTTTTTAAATGCTCCTTGTGCATGGTGCTTGTTACAAGTGTGACAAGCTGCACAAAATTTTATTGTATAATTTATGTATCCATATATTTGGAATATTCTATTTACTAACTGTACCATCCCCCCTGTTGAGACATGGCTCTGCCCATGGCTCAACAAAGCTGCATATTTAAATAATTTAGACGGCAATATTGTTTTTTACCTTTGGAAATGTACAGTCCATTTTTAAAAATTGCACCTTGTTTTACCCAGTTTTGTTTTTCTGCTTTTGTAGTAAGCATTTGCATTGTTTTTAACATGTCTAAATCTAAAATCTCAAAGGGTTGTAATTTTTCATTTAAAAGTAAAGTTTCTGAGTCTGAGGCTGCTTGCTTTGCAGCTGCATCAGCTCGTGCATTACCTTTTGAAATCTTATCCTGTTGTTTTGTATGAGCTACACATCTACAAATAGCTACTTTGGTAGGCAACTGAATAGATTCTAATAGCTCCAAAATAAATTGCATGATTAATAGGTTTTTACTGGATGTAATCATCCTCTATTTTTTATTGTTGTGCAAACACATGCACTGTAGAAAAGCATACTGATTATCAGTATATATGTTCACTTTTTTGCCTTTTACTAAAATACATGCTCCTGTCAAAGCTACCAGTTCTGCTGCTTGAGCATACAAGTTGTGTGGCAAAGTTTGTGCTTCTAAAATTTTAGTGTCTGTAACTACTGCATACCCCACCAGATTTTTTTCTGTAGGACCCCTTCTGCATGAGCCATCCACGTAATATGTCACCTCAGCATCATCCAAGGGCATATCTGTAAGATCTTGTCTAGGTAAAGCTAACTGTTCATATGAGGTTGACTCAGCAGTATGGTCATACATGAAAGATGTCTAGCAGGAGAAAGGTATGCAACTTTTTCTTGTAGCAGAATTATTGCAACTGCATGAGGCATTCTCAATGTGAGAGGGTGGAATAACACCACTGAGGCTGAATCCTGCACTGCCATTGCTGCTGCAACTACTGCTTGTAAAAACAAAAATTTAAGGGCCAAAAAAGGGGGTTGCCCCCCATAAACTATTTAATCATAGCCTTTCACTGCTGAGAGCTTTTAAAAGCATGCAGATGTTGGTCTAGTAAAGACTGCAGCTACAGAAATTTCTAAAGATGACAGAACAAAGGCCTTGTAAAGAGTTTGTTGTTGGCACCATGGGGGGGGGCATATATTTACATGTGTAGCCTTGGCAGTGCATGAAAAGGCTGACAAAATCATCTGTGTGTCTACTTAAAGGAGTGTAATGCTAGGCATCTTATTGTCCCTGTTATCTATGCCTACTCTCACGCCTGTGTTCCCATCAGAAAATAAAGTATCCATTATGAAAACTGTCTGTCAGACTCCAAAGGATGTGGCGACTAATTTGTGTTTTGTTACAGATTTTCTCTCTTTTGTAGCAATAGTAATACTGAGAATATACTTTCTAAATATTGACTAACATTCAGAATTGTTTCATATTTGGCTCAGTTTGCTTTCAAAGCATAAGTTATCTTAAGTCATCTTGATATTATCTTATCTAGAGTAAGTAATGTAAAGTGTTGTGAATGCAAAAGGAATTTTTCTCTGTCAAAGTTGGTTCACTCATAGTTTTTCCTCGCATGCATAAGAATGATAAAATAATGATAAATTGTTTAAATCTGGAAATCACTATGATTGTAAAAC
The DNA here is from genome assembly GCF_019279795.1 of Protopterus annectens. NCBI lineage: Eukaryota > Metazoa > Chordata > Ceratodontiformes > Protopteridae > Protopterus > Protopterus annectens. Next base: position 558,160,280 of record NC_056745.1, read on the forward strand.
AGTGGGGTTGATGAATTGCTTCTGCCTGTCTGTCTTTCTTTCTGTATCTCACTATCTGTCTGACTGTTTCTCTGGATGTCTATCCATCTTCAATCTATTTTCATTTGCTAACCAGGGTAGAGCAATGATCCAGATGGGCATTTTTCAGGTTTAGCCCTGAAAATACAGAAAACAGAGATAACACAGAAATGTTACAACTGGCACTATTTATACTGAATAATAAAGAAACTACTGAAACCAAAGATTCTAGTAACATAACTGTGACTGGACCATCTTAAGACATGCATTACAGTTACAGGAGACTATGTGTGGTATTCATAGTCCCGCGCTCTATATAATGGAAGTGTGTGAATCATGCAGTTATGCCTGTATTTCAGCAAGTAAACCATGACAAAGTGGCATTTATTTGAGACTATCTAAGCCTAAGCAACAAGGAGGAACAGCCAGCAGACTTTCACAGATTCTTACTGGCATAAAGTGAAGACAAACAAGAGTAGTTGTGTGTGGAAACCTCCACATGTAGGTAAAGTCACTGTTGCTGTGGAATGTTAAGGTGAAGAGGGAGCAGGCCTGAACTTTTGCAGATCTATTGAGAATTTCTACAACATCTTCCACTGGGTCTGGTTCCACACTACTGGCCCAAAACTTAACCAAACTGTGTTAAGATTTCTTATTCACTCAGGGGTCTCCTTATATGGACATCCTGTGATGGCTTTTATAAGGCCAGAAAAAGAGAAGCTAGGATGGCAAGAAATATGAGAGACACGAGACAAGGTAAACATCAAAGGAACACATTAAAAGGATTGTGCAAGAGGAGGTGGGAGACGATAGGTATTTTGTTTTTATTGGGGATATACCCACATTTTGCCATTTTTTAAATATGGGAAGTTGGGGAATGAAAAAGGGTTGAGAGTGTTGGACAGAGGGTTTGGGTAAAGTAAATGAATTTTCTAACGACAAATACATAAAAGACAGACAAGTTAGACTTGAAACACTGTGGTGGCCTGAGAGTGGACCTGGGAGACAAGACATTCAAATGGCAGACGGAGACAAAAGGGAGGCTGTGAGGCAGTCATCATCTGGTCTGAAGGACTTCAAATATTCTCCCACCCTGATGGACCTAGGCAAGGTGATTCTGATATTATTGGGGGGGGGGGCTTCTGATTATCGAAGCTGACCAGAACAAAAGGCTTCCACCTGCTAGAGGAGAGATTGTTATGGTTGTCAATGCCTCTGTATGTCTGTTTCAACTGCATCCTTAGTCCTGAAGTCTGGGGTCTTGGCTTACCAGGCTGCCATGTACCCAGGGCTCACAAGGGTGAAGGCACCACCCCCAGCCTGTGAAGCTGCCCATGGGTGATTATGGGGAGGTGGTGATCTGTCCCTCACTTGGGATGCTTGAGGTTGAGCTGCTCTGGACTCTAATTTACTCATGTAGGAAAAAGAATATAAAAAGGTAAAAAAAAAAAAAAAAAAAGAACAAGACACAGAGAGAGAGAAAGAGTGAGAGAGAGAGAGAGAGAGAGAGAGAGAGAGAGAGAGATGGAGACAACAAATAGATGCAGTGCTTTGTAGCAGGAGACAAATTGATAAAACTGGTGGTTGAGGTTTAAGCGTGTTTCCATTGGTTTAATGCATTGAGTATGTTAAGTTCTGTAATGAAATGTCAGAAACAAGCTGCAATTAAACTAAATGCCAAAAAAATGCAATACTGTTTCCTTTGGGAAGTCATCTTCCCCAGGGAACTACCACATAAACAATACACCCCTAATAACTGATCCAGTTGTTCAGGATTTGAGAACTTATGTGGACAGTGATGTAACTTTTGACCAACATGTGTGCATTGTTGCAAGAAAATCCTTCTATACTGCACAGCTTATAAACAAGGGTACTGTGTCTAGATCTAGGGATGTCATTGTCTCCATTTACTCAGTCCTCATTAGGCCAGTCATTGAATATAATGTCCCCTTTAGTATATATTTGTACAGACACATGCAAAAACTGGAATACCCACAGATATAGCTTCTTAAAAGGATACAAGGCTAAATAACATGTGTTGCATGGACCGACTCAAAGCCCTGGCACTATTCTTTGTATCCTACAAGGCATCGTCCAACCCACTACTGATGGATTTACTGCAGATCAGCAAGTCAAATTGCATCAGAAGTACTTGGTCTATAGATCTGAACATCTACTGCAATAACATCAGAGTGGTTTGGGGGGACAGATATATCTCACAAGGGATATGGCTACTCTGGAACAGATTCTTCATATACTTTAAATAAAGTTCATCCCTGTCCATAATCAAGTCCAACTTGCATCTATGGATGAGAAACAGAAAATTTACTCCCAGGACTTCTTCCTGTACTACTAATGGGCAGAGGCAGCTCCTAAATGTTTTATCTGATATTATCTATGGTATAGTCCCAGTTATTCTCATTAGGAATAATATATAATTATAAGCCATTGGATGGGTAATGCTAACCTCTAACCAGATGGAATAGGTTAATTCAAGCACAAAAAGAGAAAACTGGCTAGGTTTAAAATGGTCCACTAGGGCAACTAGCCTAGTACTTACCTATGAAGCTGTGAAGTAGTGAAACATTCTATACTGACAAGTAGTGCTTCAGGAACAGGTATGCTTCCACCTCCACACTAGTTATTATTGACATATACTGCATTTCCTTCCACATTACTAATTAACTATAGTACCATCTCACTGAAGAGATGGTCCGAATGGAGAGATGAAAAGTCAGCAAGCAAAGGAGAGTAGTAGTGCTGAAATTGAATTCATTCTCAAGTCTTCGTGAGTACCTTCATGAGGTGGACCCTGTTTTCACAAAATCTCACCAAGGCGACACTGATATATAGACTGTATTTATATAGCATATATCATGGACAGAAGTAGGTCAAAAACTAAAAAAGATAGCTGGGTGCACAAGACACAGGATAAAAAAGTGCCCAATCCTGGTAGGTGCACTGGTGCCAGGACTGGAAAACAAGATAGTGTAAAATCCTCAAAATGCAGAAACATTCCTACAATGGGGCCAGGCCAGGCCCATGGGGAAGATGGCCCCCCTGTTGTAGAAGGAAGTAGCAGTCCACAGAAATCACAAACATTGATAGGCCAAAGAAGAGCCATAAAGACCATAGAGTAGACTGTTGAGGATAAGAAAGAAATTATGTATTGTTACTATTATGCAAAAAGCCCAGAATTTCCATACACAAGATATACAAAAAGATTAAGAGATAAGATAGAGGAAATAAAAATACTTCCGCAAGAAAAACACTCAGGAGCTTCAAATAAAAAATTTGGGGTCATTAATACAACAGATTTTTGAAATGCAGTATATAGACCAAGAAACTATGATCTGTTTGGAAAAAGAAGCATCGGAAGAAGTACAAAAACGTAAACAAAACCTAGATATTTGTGAAAAGCATAAAAAGGAAATATGGACATGGGAAAGAAAGAGAGATTTGATATGGTGCAATATTCATGCAAAGGCGAAACCAAATTAATCAACATAAAGAAGGCAGCCCCAAAGATATTCGAAGAGAAATACAGACAAAGGCATCCAGATATGGAAATTTACACCTTAAAAAATAATATCACAAAGAGGGAATGTAGAAAAGAGGATTAGTAAAGTAAAAGTTAAAACAATAGAAGCTGAAGTTATGGAATGCCTGCAAAGTGAAAGATTTGGTGTAGAAGGTATAACACAGCGTGATGGAACGAGTCCCCAAAGTAAGGAGAAACAGGAAGATCAGGAGACACCTGAAGAAGAAATATGGACATGGGAAGAAAAAGAAATTTAATATGGTGTAATATATATGCAAAGGAGAAAGCACTGCTAATCAACAAAAAAGCGCAGCACCAAAGATATTTGAAGAGAAATACAGGCAAAGGAATCCAGACATGGAAAACTTTACAATACAAAAAATAAGAAGACAAAGAGGAAAAGTAGAAAAAGAGATTAGTAATGGAGAAGTTAAAGAAATAGAAACTGAGGTTAATTAAGAAAGCACCAGAGCAATGGAACTCCAAATTAAGGGGAAACTAGTGGAACGGGAAGCAATTGGTCAGGTGCCATATGAAGATATTTTGTAGCCTTCCACAGAAAAACAGTATAAACATCCACTTGAAGCTGGACAGCAAGGGAAGGAACAGGAAGCTGTGGAAACTCTGATGCAGATAATGTTAAGGAGTGATTGGCCAGTGAGTTCTCATATGACAGAGCAACAAATGGCACAGGATAAAATTGAAGAGAATGTGCCACAGGAAGATGTAATAGAACGTTCTATAGAATGCCCACAGGAAATGTTAAACAAAAAATGTGCCCTCAGTCTAGAAGAAACCGAGCTAAGAGAAGAGTTGCTTGACTTAATAGAGATAGATAGGCATATTCAGATCAATGAAAGAAATAGTCTACAGAAGGTTGATAAAACCCAAAAAGTCAGCAGTCTGATAAAACAAATGAACACAGTAATTAGGACTATCCATAGAGATCCATGTGATAAAACAGAAGTAAACAAGATATATTACTGTGCAGCTAAATTAATAACTGATAAAGTTCTACCACAAGAACACAGGGTAGTGAGGGAAAGGAAGGGGAGAAATTGAATACCATCATGGAAGTATCGAATAGAGAAAACTATAAAGCAACTAAGACAAGAAGTGTCATTGTTAGAAGAGTATAGAAGAGGGAACAGATCAACAAAAATACTTAGAAAGGTAGATGTGATAAAAGCAATGTGCAGTATTAGAACAGATCAGGATGTATCATGCACTATCGCAAATAAACTAAAAATCTCAGCACAGGCAGAAAAACCTAGAAGATATGTAGACACATATAAAGGAAAAGTACAAAATAAGCAATTTATTGATGACCCAAAAAAGTTTTATAAAGAATTGGGAAACAAGGTAAAAAGAATTGAAAGACCACCAAAAAAGAAGAAACAGATACATTTTGGAGAAGTATCTATGAAGATCCTGTGGAATATAACAAAAATGCTAAATGGATAGAAGAAGTAAAAGAAAGAATAAGAAGTTTAAAGGTACAATATATGAAATGGGATGAAGTAACAACCAGAGAGATTGAAACAAAGTTAAGAAAAGCTTCTAAATGGAAAACCCCAGGCCCAGATGCAGTACCTAACTTCTGGTTAAAAGTATTAACATCTTTGCATGAAGAGTAAGCCATGAATAAGAATTATTTATATGCACACCCCGACCAGACACCAACCTGGCTAACAACAGGAAAACCAATGCTCCAACTTAAGAGTGAATCTGCAAGCAACCTTAAAAATTAAAGACCAATAACTTGCCTTCCAACGACGTATAAACTATACACTGGAATTGATGCCGACAAAGTTTATAGTCATTTACAAGAAAATTCAATTATGGCAATAGAACAAAAGGGCAATAAAAGAAAGTCATACGGAACAAAGGATCATTTGTTGTTAAATAAAGTAATACTGGAGAACTGTAAAAAGGGGAAGAATTTAACTATGGCCTGGATTAACTACAAAAAAGCATTTGATAGTATCCCACATTCATGGATAAAAGAGTGCTTAAAAATGTATAAGACACTCCCTACACTGATCGATTACATTACAGTGACAATGAAACAGCGGCAGACCACTTTGCAATTAAGCCATGATAAAGGACAACTTATTATTTCAGGGTAAAAATCCATAGGGGGGATATTTCAGGGTGAGACTTTCTCACAGCTGCTATTCTGCCATGCCCTTAATTCGTTAAGCTGTCTACTTAACAGCTTAGGTCATGGCTATAATTTGGCTCTTAGAAAACAACAAAGAACAAAGACTTTTCACCTTCTCTCTGTCGATAAATTAAAACTGTATAGCTTAACAGCTGAGGAACTGAAAGCACAACTCCAAGTTGTCAAAACTTTTTCAGGTAATATAAGAATGCCATTTGGTCTTGATAAATGTGCAAAAGCAACCTTTAAAGCAGGAAAACTGCAGCACCAAGAAAACATCAACTTGGGACAAGAATGTAATATAAAAGAACTTGAGCAAGAGGGATTGTATAAATATTTGGGAACTGATGAAGGCTCAACAATAAAACATGAACAAATGTGAATAAAACTTAGTAAGGAGTACTTCAGAAGACTTAAATTAATCATGAAAACAGCTTTGACATCTAAGAACAAAATCCAAGCTATAAACCAATTTCTCTTCCTGTCCTAACTTACAGTTTTGGAATGATTGATTGGCTCCAAAACGTGCTGGATAGATTAGATAGGAAAACAAGAAGGATGCTTCATGCTCACCAAATGATTTATAAAAATCAGTGCATACCAAGATTATATATTTCCTGTTCTGAAGGAGGGATGGGCCTCCTTGAAATTAATTACATGTATAGATCTGCAATCGTGGAGTCCACACATATCTGCTAACCTCACAAGACCCATACATAGTAAAAGTTTGGAAACATGAGGAGAATAATTCTAAGATGACTTCCCTGCTTAGGCTAGCAGAAGCATATTAGCGTCAAACAGGAATGGAAATCAAACCAGAAGTAGATAAAAATCAGACAGCAACTGAATGTGCCAAAAACAAAAGAAAGAATATAAGGTAAAGGATCAGATGAGAAGGCAAGAAATGTGGAAAAAGCATAAATATAGTTACAAGTATAGAAAACTTCTGGAAGAATCTCATGTTGATCAGAAACAAAAGCAGGAATGGTTAAGGAGCATGAATTTAAACAAAGAGATGAAAGTTTAATATTGGCGGCCCAAGATAGTAGGCTACATGCACATTGGTTTACAAAGTCCTTTGAACATGTGGGAGAAACAGACAAATGTAAGTTTTGTAAAACAGAATTGGAAACAGTCGCACACCTCATTGCTGGTTGCAACATACTAATGGCAGAAGGACTGTATACTGAAAGGCATAATAATGTGGTGAGACTGTTGCAATGGGGATTGTGTAAACATTATAGTACTGAAGTGGTTGAAAAATACTGAAAATATGAGCCAGAAAATATCATAGAAAATGAAGTTTACATCATATGGGATCACCCATTACCATCAGTTCAAGAGATAGATGCTAGAAAACCTGATATAGTGGTCCTGGAAAAGAGGACAAAAGTAGCATTGATCATTGAAATCACCACACCCAGTGACTACAGTGTCTTGTGTACAGAGAGACACAAAGTCATAATATATCAGGATTTGCAAGTAGAAACGAGAGCAATGTGGAAGAAAGATACCCAGACAGTTCCAATAATAGTAGGAGCAACGGGTCTTATAAAAACAATACGCTACCAACACATGTAACTGTACGAATTGCAGAAGGAGTCATTACTAGGCACATTGTTGGTGATGCAAAGAGCACTTTTGGCTGACATCAGAGTGAAACAATATTAATTTCATGAATTTTAATCATACTTTCACTTAGGAATGGGGTCCATTCCCATCATGGTATGAGAAACCCAAAAGGTTTGGAGAAATTCAAAAAGAGATGTACTATCCCCTTACTGATGCTGTGAGTTTGACAGCCTGACAAGTTGAAATCCTCTACTTAATTATGTAGTGCTGCCTTACTTTTATGTAGTGCATGGAGTGCTGGGATTATGCTCTGATATTTGGAAAAAGGCAAATCAGTTAAGTGCTCAAGACCTAACCTTAACAAATGTTAAGCACTCCTTCTAAAGTTGTTAAGGTCAGATCTCAGGCTAGGCAGTAATATCTGCCAGTACTACTGACTAGCAAGTGACAGCAGCAGAATAAAAGATTTGTTTTTGCCTGTTGTCTGTCGGTAACATGTTCTGACTTCCTGTTCTAAACATAGAAAGTACTAGAATAACAGGATATATGTTTACCTGCATTTTCTGAAGAATACAAAGTCTAAAACCTAAATGTATGTCATTATTTAGTGTATTAATTCCTCAGTAATTTGTAAAAAAAAAAAAAACAGAACAAATGTATGAGGCAAAAATCTGGAAAGTCTAAAAATGTGGACAATTGACGGTATGTAAGGAAAGTGTAAACGTAAAGAACTATATTGCACTACCTTTTCGATAGTGCTTGCTAAGTGCTTTATGATTTAGAAAACCAGAAAAACACTTAGCATTTTATTTCTCCTTTACAGTAACTAGGAGTTCCCAGAGCAGATAAAGCTCTGTGCACTACAAAGAATTATGGTTGGCTCTCTGATCATAATCCTAAATTATATGTTCTCGATATGAATGCCAAGATTCACCTCTCAAGCTTCTATCTCAAGGTGAATTTCTTGGTATACATGTCTCAAACACATAAAATTCATATGTTGGGCAACCTCATCATAATCCTTTATATTATATACCAATGTATTATTTTCATCTGTTGAGTATATGTCATGCTTACAACTTCATCACACTAACTATGTCTAACTTATACTTGAATTGAGTTAGGGAGGAACTTTGCTTTACATGGATGGGGAGTCTATTCCAAAGAAGGGGTAGTCCCTGGGATATATACCTGTATCTCCAGTAGGTCATATTTATATTACAGGCAAAGTTTACGTCTTTAGAATGGGCAAGTCTGATGATGATTGTTTTGTGGATATGCAGCAGGTCCATCAGGGTGGAATCTAGCAATGCCTTGTATGCCATTCAAAGATCTTCCTCCCAACAGTCTGTAAGAGGTAGCATATAATGATAGGGCTTTGAGATGGTCTGCAAAGGACATGTTACACCCTGTATTCTTTTAGTGAGAAACCTCTTTGGATGTTCTGCTTATTGGATATGTCTTGTTAGGTACATACCAAAGGGGGCATTGTACTCAATGACAGGTCTGATGAATGCTGAATATAGTGCAACATTGACCTCCTTGGACCTAGATGTTATACCTTTGTTTATAAGTTGCAAAACATAGAATGATTTCTTCAGTACTGTAGACACATAATGATCAAAGGCTAAATTACTGACTATGTTTCCCCAAATCCCTGACCACTAGATCAACTCCTAGGAGTGTGCTATCATTATCATAGTTACTGGAGGTGGATGACTTCCCAAAGGATACTATTATAAATTAATTGGCATTTAGATTTAGTCCATGGTTCTGACACAAGTTATTTGTCTGTGTCAGCCCCTCCTGGAGATTATTAGTGTTGGTGGGAGATTCTACAATTGCTCCTAATTTGCAATTATCTGTAAAGTTGGTTAGCCAGAGACCCTTGACATTGGCCTTGACTTCAAAGAAGTAAATGCCAAACAGGTGCAGTCCCAGGACTGATCCCTGAAGGACTTCACTTATAATTGTCCTCTTTGAAGAGGTGGACTCCCCAATTCTAACTTCCTGGGTCCTGTCTGTAAACCAGCTTACTATCCACCAGGTGACATAAGGGTTTATACCTAATCTGTTGAGTTTGTCAACAGTGCCTGAGTCAGGTATTGTGTAAAATGCCTTACTCAGGTCAAGGTAGGCAGTGTGAACTGTTTTGCCTTATCCATTGCTTTGGTGACCTCCCAGGTTGAGTATGCGTGACCTGCCCATGAAGAAACCAAATTAGGATAGGTCCAGTGTCTGGAAGTTTCCTATGTCTTATTCATCATTTCAATGATAATTCCTTCCATGGCTTTGCATATGAGACTAGTGAGATTTATGATCTGTAGTTTCCAGGGTGTGTATTTGGCCCACCTTTGTGAAGAGAGATGTCTATGCTGATATCCACTCATTAGGCACAAAGCTCATGGAACAGCCCTCTGTTATAAGAAACTTTTTCAGGTGCTGTGGAGATATGAGGACAAAATGGAGGGAAATGAGAATAATAGCTTACTGATGGGGACTGTGTGTACATTGTGCCTTAAATGGCTGCACTACTTCCTATTTCTGCTGTATTTGCTAATACAGCTTAAGGTATAGCAAACCTCCCCCACTTCCCTCTTTCATTCTCTTGTTATTAGGAAATGCAGCATGTTACTCTAAAAATGTATGCAGAGTGGACAATAAGGAAAGAGTTATTTTAAAAATATGTCTGCAAATTTGAAATAAATCTTTCATGTGCCTTTGCTTCAAGGAGGGAATGCTATGCAGCTTTAAGTAAATTGCTACTTACATCACTGAACATTCCTGAGTTGATACCTTCAGAGGCAGCAAATACCTTTGCTGTGAGAAGGAGGAATAATCTACTGATATATCAGTTGGTGAACAGTTTACTTCCATGGCAATCTCAGCAGATAGCAAGTTTTAAGAAGGACAGAGTCTCAAAGGTGTTGCTTTAGCTGCAAATACCTTTCACATGTCCAGTGTACTCTGCAAGGAATTATTGTCATTACAGCTAAGCTCTTACTTGTCTTTATTATCACAACTACGTTTATGATATTGCAATGTCATCTTCCTTTATATTCTGTATGTCATTAATAATGGCCTAAAGCATTGCAGTTTACATTAATCCACACCTAATTAGCATTATGTAGTTCAATAAGTTCTATCACCGCCACTCCCCCTAAGCTGGATGTTGTGTCTGTATGTAACCATTGCTTAAGTTGAAGAAAGCTCTGGAAATCCCCAAATACATTATCAATAGCACTTTATGTGACAGTGTACCATATAAGTGATATATTTTTAAATCCATTTGTAAATAAAAATTTGAACAGACAAATGAGTTATGAACAAGTTAATGCACCATATGTAGTATTATGAACAGAATACAATGGTCTGATCAAACAGTAGTGTGTAACAAATAGACCAAATTAAAATTTCATCAGCAAGTATTTGAAATATGAGTAATATGACAACACTACCAACCTTTTACACATCCATGAGCTTGAGTAAGTATTAGTGACACAATCCTATAATTTAAGCACTTTGCCTAACTTATGAAGAAGTGCTGCTGCACAAAACAGAAATATATGTATACATCTGTCTGTCAGTGTAAATACATAAGCATTAACATACATATGTGCTTAAATATCAGGATATATTACTTTAATTTATAAGAAATGGATTGCCTGCTATGGAAATCAGTATTTTGGTCCTGTACCTTCGAAACCCATGTAAAAGCCGCGGTGGTGCAGCGGTAGCATTGTCGCCTCACAGCAAGAACTTCTCCCGTTCGATTCTCGGCTGGAGCGCCTTTTGTGTGAAGTCTGCATGTCCTCCCCGTGGTCGAGTGGCATTCAAAAGACATGCATGAATAGGCTTGCCTTCGTTGAAGGTTGGGAATCAGGCTGGCACATCGGCACCGTAAAAATCTACTGCCAGTTATTAGTGGACCGGAGTTCCACTGTGGTGGCCCCTAACTGGGAAAAGCCGAAAGAAGAAGAACAACCTTCGAAACCCCTGTGACCAACTGGCTCTCCATCTTCTCCTCCTTTGCAGGTCATCATACTTGTGCCTGCACTGCTGACATGAGCATGGGATCCCCATCAGACTGGGATGTGACATCATTCTGTGCAGCTCATATACCCTGCTAGGTTAGTCATATTTTCACTGTTGAAAATGGGACTTTTTTAGGAAAATATGAGGTCATATCCACAACCACTGCAAAGGACTGAGCTTCATATTTTTTGCAAAAATAAAAGTCAGCCTTTGTAGAAGTGGATTTGCATCTACTGTTTTGCATGATGTTACAGAGGTTTAAATATAGATAAAATTGTTTTCTATCACAGTAGGAGGAAGATTACAAAATTATTTTTATAGAAAAAGAAACTGGAGAACGACCACCATGAGTCAGTAGATAAAACGAGATTTAAGATTTATTAAAGTAAAATAAGCACTTTCACGTACTAGGTACGCTTCTTCAGATCTAATAAAATACATACTCAAGCTCCCATCTTTATGTACCACACCACCAGAAATTCACCAGTCAAGTACATGGTTTGATCAAAGCAAGAAGCATCATTAGCTAGTTCCGCCTTTTCTTTTCAGATGTTAATTTATATGTTTCACGTGTACTTGAAAAGTCATTGTATTTGTGTTTCACTATTTCATATTAAGCCTATATATGTGAGAACATATAGTATGTACAAAAGTAATAAATTATAATAAAATACGAAATATTACAGAGTGCATAAATACTGTTAAAACACATATCAAACATTTAATAATTATTCAATAATAAATATATGACCTCCTAAATAAAACACATCTTCAGAAGTTAGTAACCCCTTCTTTACAGTCTCTATTTGATAACATGATGAATTTTAAAAGTATTTCTGGTTTAATATTCAATGAAGAAAAAACTAAAATACTACCTATATATACACGAAAAAATATTCTCATTAGTGATTTTACTAAATATGTACCCAATTCAGGTCAGATAACTTATTTAGGTATAATACTATCTAAAGATATTAAATCTATTATATATAATAATTATAATACCTGTTTTCTTAATATACAAAATCTTTTTAATACCTGGAATAATATGTTTTTACTATGGAGGAGAGACTTACAATTATTAAAATGATAATATTCCCCAAGATTTTATACTTAATACAATCAATAATACTTCCACCTACAAAAATAATTATCAAGAAACTGAACACACTAATGTTAAATTTCTTATGGGCACCTAATAGACCTAGGATTGCATTAAAGAAACATACTAATAGCTGGTCTCAGGGGGGTATTTCTTTTCCAGACTTTAATTTATATACTGTCTCTTCTATTGTAAAAGTTATTACTTTATTAATAGATCAGTCATATGTCACAAAATGGAAAGATTATTGGGAGCTAATTAGTATACACTTCATTAAAATCTCCTTAACACATAAAAATATGATTGTAAATAACTCCATGTTATGGTTACTAAAGGAATTTTGTACTTCACCTATTACACCTAAACATATGGTTTGTTACCCATTAAATATTATTACTAGTTATCGTAACTTTATATTCATGCACCCTAAGTATAGGGAATGGAATTTTATTGTATTTCCTATAATGTATACTCAGGGTATGCTTTTGTCATCTACTTCTGAAGGAACTCATTTAGCTATAGATAATGATCTAAAGTACTGGTATCAGTTGATATCTGATAATAAAGTTAAAAATCTAGATTTCTTAAAACAAGAATTTGATCTAAGAGAAACTTGCTGGTTAGAGGTTCAGACCTTTAGACAACATCTCATTAATAAAATAGATTTAATGTCTATAACTGTTAAAGAATCTATTCCAACACTGATTGATTACTTGATATTAAATTTACAACATAAAGTTTCTGATAAAGGTAAACTTTCATACATACATAAAGTTATCAGACAAGAAATTTTTTACAGTGTAGATTCATACTGGAATTATTTCACTTCTATTAATGGGGACCCACCAAATCAACAAGATAAACAATATATATTGGAATCTGCTTATAGAACTGCGTTTTCCGTTGTCTGGAGACTTTATACATGGAAATTTTTACATAGATCTTTTTATACGCCTTTGATGATGAATAAAATAAATAATAAAGATAATCTATATAAGAGATGTAATGTAGAAAGTAATGCTGACTGGGCTCATATGTTTTATGACTGTATAAAATTGAAAGAATACTGGAAGTCAATTAATGAATTTTTGCAGGCTCTTTTTACAGATAATTTCATTATTTCTAAATCTCTTATATTATTCAACACACCTGTACCTCAAAGTGTTAAAAAGGTTAAGCTTCCCTTGTTATGGTCTATTCTAGCAGTGGCTAGGAAAATAATAACTAGAAATTGGATTTCAGATACACCTCCTTCGTTCAATGAATTTAAAAATGTTATGAATATAGTGTGCCATATGGAAATAAACACAATTAGGACTAGAACAAACAGAAAAACATCTTATTTTATTGTATGGGATAATTTACAAAATTTGTTAAAAAAATTTTAATTTCAGTAGCATGGTATTTTAGTTTAATTAATTGATCTGATTGTAGTGGATGTCTTTGTAAATACTTTAGTTGTTTTGTTGAATATTATAATACATATTTTTAATTACTTGTATAAAATTGTTATGATATTTCTCTTATATGTTAAAACAATAAACCTGTTTTGAAAAAAAAGAAGTTAGTAACCCAACAAAAAATCTCTGACTTCATTGACGTGCATCAAGAATAGGTTTAATATTAACTGCTTGATTGAGACCGGGTTCTAAATGGGCTTTTAGTTTAAAAATCCAGGAAAGTTCAGTAGTTTTCAAATAGTTTTTATTATTCCCTCCTCTCCTATTTTGTTGAACAAGTTGTAATACTCTGAAATTAAATTGATGATAAGGATAATCTATTCTGTGTTTAGCTAATGCATTCTGCTGGTTGTTTCTTCTTATCTCAAATATATGGCCATAAATTCTCTCTTTTAACTTTTTAGATGTCATGCCAACATAGAAGGCTGTACATGTCGTGCAAGTAGCAAGATAGATCAAATTAGTGCTGTCACAATTGGCATAGAACCTAGGTTCAAAACTATAAGCCATATTTGGATGAATAAAGGACTGAGCACTAGTTATATATCTACACATCTTGCATCTATTGCAAGTATAAGTACCTATTTTTCTCTTGTTTATTTCACATGTATCAGGATAATACTCTTTGCAGAGAATCCTCCTAAGGCTCTTGCTATTCTTATAGCTAAAACTGGGTGTACATCCCACTATTGTGCATAGTTTAGGATCTATTACTAGCACATGCCAGTTTTTCTTAATTATATTAACTATCATATTGTTATCATTAGTATATCTGGTGACAAAAGTCACTTTGGAACCAAAATCCATCTTGTCAGGTTTATCATGACTACCATTGGATGTTCTAGAGAAGTATTTCTTCTTCTTATATAACAAGTTCTTATTCTTGTTTTTATCCAGCATGTCTCTATTATAGCCCCTATCTAGAAACAACTTATACATATTGTCCAGTTCTAACTCCATAACTGATGTATCCTCACATAACCTCATAATCCTAGTAAACTGTCCTTTGACTATATTAGAAAAAACAAATCTAGGATGCATGCTAGTATAATGCAAAAGTGCATTTTTCCAGCAAGTCTTTCAGTATAATAAAGTGGAGACTATACCCCCTTCCTTCTTGGTTACAGTAGCATCTAAAAAGTCAATCTTATTATGTGAATATTCCAAAGTGAATCTTAGAAACTCAGTTGTAGTTTCTAATTGACTGATAAAGGTCCTTAATTCATCTACACTGCCTCTCCAGAAAAAAGAATTATATCATCTACAAATCTTTTGTAGAAAGCCACCTGTGAAAAAAAAACTTATTGCTGAATAAAAATTCATTCTCCCAATGATCAACAACCATATTTGCATAAGAATTAGCACAGGGGGTGCCCATGGCCACCCCCCATTTTTGTGCAAACAATTCATCTTTGTACATGAATATATTATTGTTAAGTATGATGTCCAGTAACATGGTGACTAATATTTGCATATCTTTATTAACGTCTTGGTTCGAATTTAAAACTTCTCTTATTGCTTCTATACCGAAATCATTCGGGATGGAAGTAAATGGGTTTTTAACATCAAGGGTAACTAATAAATATTCTGAATCGGACACTTTATTATTGAACACAACCAGTTGTTCAAGTAATTGGTAACTATCTCTCAAAATGCTCGGAATCTTTCTTACTAAAGGACCCAATATACTATCTATATAACATGATATTTTTTCTGTTACCCAGAAATTATTTTTATATGAACATCTTTGGATATTTGCCATTTTTCAAGATGCAACTGCCCAAACAGGGATTATTTTGTGTATAGAAGGGCAGGTGTTACTCATATAGCCTGAGTGGGTTAGGACATGGCTCAGACAGCCATAGAAATGCATGGATTAAATGAACATGCTCCAGCATCAAGTGCCTAAACTAAGGCTTACCTGGCAAGCATGCTTGTGTGGGAGAAGAGTGTATCTCCTCTACAGTAAGAGGACAGCAGCACCAATAACAGCACTTACACATTTGGGCTTCAGTGTGGTTCATAGAGCTAAGCATGGCCAAGCTTTGCTTCAATAAGAAATTCTGGTACTTTTCCATTATCGGGGCAACAGGTCTAATGACCAGTTGGAATGTTAGCACCCTGTCGCAATGATCACACTGCTGCCGCTGATGCATATACCAAAAGTTATACTTTCCGTGCAGACTGTTATTGCAAAGAAAGCAAAAACTACAACACAAGGTAGAACAGTTACCGTGTAAAGATTTCTTGGCTACAAGTCTTACTTCTGAAACCCTTTCAATGCCCCTTTTCCTGCTACAGGCTCACCTTGGCGGCATAATAACACTGGAAATGCATAACATAACACAGTGGGCGCCAGCAGGGCTGATGTGGCAAAGGCTCACTCCATGCATGTATTACATGCCAAAACTAACAATTCACATCAGTAGATTTGTGTTGGTGGAAAGGAGTACATTTTTATTTTATTTTATTTTACATTTGTTAACCGGGATAGTCCAACTGGACACATGTCCATTTTCAGCAGGGGCCCGGGGAGAAAAGCTCCAAAGGTGGTTACATATGCAATCATCACAATGTACAGATAGAACAGGAGTCATAATAACATTATACAAATATAACACACTTTACAGTCCAGTTAAATTTATACAGTCTAACAAACTTCTAATCTGGCTTAACAAATAAAGATATTTGAGTTCCATTTACAGACATAGTATTAGTACACGAGTATGAATAAAGATTTAGACAGGCTTGGAGCAGAAACATGTCCATTGAGACTTGAAATACTCCTTGAGAGCTTTTTTGAATTGAGATAGGGTGGTATCTAGGGTAATTTTAGCAGGAAGTAAATTCCAAATTTTGCCAGCAGAGTTGGCGAACAGGGAGTCACCATCTCAGTTGCTGGATTTGATGCTTTGCACTACCAGTCTATTAGATGACCGGAGTGATCTGGAGTTGAAGTGGGGATAGATGATGTTTTTTAGGGCAGGTGTATTTCTGGATAGTTAAGTTCTTTGTGAGCAACAAGAAGTTGATTGTACTGAATCTTCCTGGGTAGCTCTAGCCATCCGAGATAATTTAGATTTTTACAATGAAGCATTCTGTAGGGTAGACCAGTTGCAAATCTATGTTATTTTAGCAGCTTGAGAGTTTGTTAAGATCAGTTTTATTTAGGTTGGCAAGTAAAGGGGAAGCATAGTAGAGTGTAGAGGATAGATGGGATCGGGCAATGGAATTCCTAGCATGTGGGGTAAGGAATGGCTTTATCCTATATAGTGAGCCCAGTTTCCTGTTAATGGTTTTGATTGTTTTGTGGATGTGCACATCAAACTTAAGATTGTTATCAATAATAACTCTAGGAGTTTTGTATGGGCATCTGGAGAGATTATGGTACCATTATTAGCCTTAATGGAGAGAGATAGCACCGTGGATCTTTGGGTGGGGGTATAAAGTAGGAGCTTTGTTTTATTAGTATTTAGAATCAGACAGTGAGTGGCAAGCCAGTTCTCTACTAGGTTAAAAGTACTCTGAGTTATTGATAGCAGCTCTGTTTGCGAGGTGTCAGTGCAGATCATCATTGAGTCGTCTGCGTATTGAATGCAGATGGCTTCAGGGATGACTGTGTGGAGGTCATTGATAAAAATGGAAAACAGAAGTGGTCTCAAGATAGACCCCAGTGGGACACCTAGGGTGTTGGGTAGGAGGTTTGAGAGTTTGTTTTGCCATAAGATGGATTGTTGTCTATTGTGCAGGTAGGATTCAAACCATCAGAGCTTAGAGACATTGTTGCCAGGGTGGTGATGAGAAGATGGTGGTTAACCATATCAAAAGCCTTGGACAGGTCCAAGAAAAGGGCTGAAGATAACTTGTTGTTCCTGTTATAGTTTATTGCATTAGAGAAGGTGAGGAGAGTTTTGGTAGCACTATGACATGGCCTGAAGCCATGCTGGGAGTTAGCCAGTAGGATGTTTTGGGTTAAAAATCATAGAAGTTGTTTATGGATGCATTTTTCCATGATTTTTGACAGCGGTGATAAGATAGCGATGGGTAATTCAGTAGAGTTACCACCTTTATGGAGACACAAGATATTTTCCAGATGGGGGGACTGAGGCTTCTGATATGGACCGATTAGAATGGAAATGGGGTACACTATGGTATCAGCAGCTTTTTGCAAATATTCAGCTGGGAGAAGGTCCGCAGCTAGGGTAGTAGGTTTTAATTTTTTGAGTCGTGAACGAATGAAAGATGTAGATACTGGTCAGAAGCTATAGGAGAGCTGGGAGCTGAGAGTGCTATCCAGTGGGTTAGAGAAGTTAAGGGGTAATTGGCTAGCAAGGGCTTGGATAGTTTCAGTAAAGAAATTATTAAAGGTGTTAGCAGCATCTGCTGGTAGTTTATCAGTAGAGGCTGAGGGAGGTAGAGTGGTAGTTTGACCTGGGTGCAGTAATTTATTTATCCCTGCCCAGAATTTTTGGGGGTTATTTTGGTCTCCTTGTTGGAGATGGAGGTAGTAGTTTTTTTTATCTAATAGAATGGATCGTTTTGTCTCATTTCTTAGTTGTCTAAATTTGGTTTGATTTTAGAGGGTCTTTTGTAGCACACCATGTTGCCCATGCCTTGCTTCTGACTATGATTTTTTATTTAGTTTCTTTAGAGAGCCACGGTGCAGCTTTTGTTTTTACCCTCGTGGAATGAGTGGGAGCATGAGAATCAAGGATTTTGAGGAATTTATTGTTAAAGTGGGAGACAGCTTCGTCTAGGGGCAAGTGCTTTAGGGCAGCCCAGTTGCATGCCTTAAGTTCATCCTAGAACTTACTAGGATTGAAGCATTTACTATTTCTTATTGTTATGTAGATGGGGCTGATGGGAGTAATTAGATTTGTGCTTGCAGATAAAGGTGAGAAAGTGATCGCTGAGGTCATCGAGGATGGCCCCCAATGAATACATTTGGGGGTGGCTATTGATTAGTATCCAATTCAGTATACTATCTTTTTGGTTGTTTTCCTGTCCTGGTGGGGGTGAATATGACCTGTGTGAATCCATACAGGTTTACATGGGCAGTAGGAGATTGAGAGGAACAGGTGTTCCAGTCGATGTTAAGGTCCCCTAGTGCTATGGTTTCCTGTGGGTAGTTACTAGCTAACCATTGGAGGATGTCTTCTAGGGTATTGGTATTATTCCCTGGTGGAATATACACGCAGACTATATTTATGCATTTGTTTTTGTTAATTTGGAGCTTGGTAGCAATTATTTCTGCCTTATTGACCTGGGGTGGTTGAATGGGGTCTGAGGTAACATTTAGTATAGATTTGAAGAGTACAGCTACCCCCCTCCCTTCCTGGTAGAGTGATTGAGTCTAAGTATATTATACCCAGGTGGTAGAATTTCTGAGGTTGATGGTTTCAGACAGGTTTCAGTTAGGCATAGAATATCAGGGCCTACATAATGAAAACTACAAGGCCTAGCAAGATTAAGTAACTCTTCAAAAATAAGTATGAAGCTATTGAGAATCAGAAACCATCTTATAGCACGTCTATGGGACACTAACATCTAGCCTTGTACCAGACAGGCTGAGCTTTTCCCCAGACCTAGGACTAAAATGAATTCACAGGCAGTGGCTGACACATTATAACTTGAGCTACATATTCTCACGAGAGCAATCAGTACCCCTTAACACTGGGGAAATACGTTGTACATTGCACTACCAACTCAAACAACAGACACGCTCTCCAGATCACCCATACTTGTCACAGTGCCTAACTGATACACACATGCACAGCTTCCCTGATTTAATCCTTCATAATGTTTGTGACTGCAGCGCAACAGCCATACTTCCCAACTGTCCAGATTTTCGCAGAATGTCCAGACGTTTACCTCATGTTTTTCTATTCCTCATAAAAGGTGTATTTTTCTGACAAATCACAGAGCTGTGAGTGAGGTCACTAAATAATGACATACATTTGTTTCAGACTTTATATCCTTCATTCCTTCAGAAAATGTATGCTAACACAAATCGTGTTATGCTAGCAACTTCCTAAGGGTACAAGGGCAACATTTAAAATTTGTCCCCTTATTAGGGCTTTGTCTTCTTTGATAAAGAATTTTAGACACAACAGCGTGCTAACATTCCACCTGCTCATTAGACCTGTTGCCCTGATAAAGGAAAACTACCAAAATTCTTAAATCTGACAGAACTTATGCCAATCTTTTCCAATCTAACATCTTAAAAGCTATTGGGCTCTGTGCTTAAGCAAAAGCTGAGATTTATAAATCACAGTTGTAAATGAAATTTACAGACAAAAGGCAGCTATCACTACATTTTACATTTGTATCTTTAGTATTAGAAGAAAGTATATGCCGGGGTTTCAAGAAAGCCAATTTGGACAGGGAGAAAGCCTATGATAAGGTTCCAAGAAAGCTGATTTGGTCAGTACTGCAATGGTTTGAAGTCCCCGAAACATTGGTGGAATTAGTGCAGGCTACTTACAAGGCACCCAATAATATAAGTGCAAGTGTTTGGGCTCACAGAAGGGTTACAGTGGAAGTGGTTGTACATTAGGTTTCAGCTCTGACCCCACTGCTGCTCATACTGGTGATGGACTATGTTAATAAACAGGTTGGCAGGGACAGATCAAGAAAGCTGCTGTATGCAGATGATGTGGCATTACATGTAGGCTCTGAACAAGAACTTCAGCAGATAATAGGGGAAATTAATGTAAAACTGAAGGCACATGGGATGAAACTGAGTACAGATAATTCAGTTGTAATGGCAGCAAATGGGGGAAATCAGAAGTAGCTGAGTATTGAGATAGAAAGGAAAATAGTTGAACAGATGAACAGCTTTAAGTACCTGGAAGTATCTGGAAGTATCTACACCTTGCTTTTCAGCTTCTTTGGCATTCTTCTGTCATACACTACACCTGAAACTCTGTGCCAGTTGGGTGCAGCCCCTCTGATTCTAGTTTTGACCGCCTCATTCAGACTCGTCAAAGCTAGAATCAGAGGGGCTGCAGCCAACTGGCACAGAGTATCAGGTGTAGTGTATGACAGAAGAATGTCAAAGAAGCTGAAAAGTAAGGTGTACAAAACAGGGGAGAGACCAGTGCTACTGTATGGTACAGAAACCTGGGAAGTGAAGTCAGAGAAGTTGGGAGCTGAAGTGCTGAGATGGATGGTTGGATGTACTCTGTGGGACAGAAGTAGAAACGAGGACATCAGAGCAAAAACCCAGATAGCTCCAACTGTAGAGAAGGTCAAAAGAGAATAGATTATGGTGGTTCTGCACATGTTCAGGGAAGCAGAAGACAATGTTGCGAAGAAGATTTGAGACAGACAGGAAGAAAGCAAGAGGAACCAAGGGCATGCAACAAATAGATGAATGGATTATGTGAGAGAAGCCCTGCAATACTTATGCATGACTGCCAACAAATATGGAGAGTGGCATTGCATCAAAAGAGATAGTCACAGTTCATGTGATACCTTGTAGAAAAATTGGAAAAATGGATTCATGATAATGATGAAGATGATCTTCAGTATTAGCCTCTGATTTATTTTTAAGACTGGAAACTACTGTAATACGTGTTTGCTCTACCTGCAAATATTTGAAATGTGTAAGATATTGTATTCAGTGATATATATACTAGCATCTCATCTGTACAGTGCCTTAATGCAGAGATTAGTCTCTGGCAATGGAAATGCCCAGGACCACACTACAGGCAGCTTTCCTGAAACTAAGAAATTAAATACATCAAATTAATGAATGAATGCTTTAGCAAGCCCTTATAGGTAACATTTTACTCTCTCAGTCTTACATATACTGCATCAGAGTAAAGCATAACAATGATAGCAGTACAAAGGAAAACAGGAACACAAGTACAGAAGCTGCAGTTAATATTGCACTGTACTCCTGCTAGCTTTGAATTTAATACATGAAATACATGACCCAGAACTGATTGCAGTTACAAAGATGAGGAAAGTGTCAAACTTTGCTAACATACTTGCAGGATATAAAATGTTGCAGCAGCAGGGAGAGACAGTTTTAGATCCGAGGAGAATCACATCTTCATGGATGCACTGTGAACATATGGGAATTGTCTTTTTAGAAAGGGGGAGCTAAAAGAGACTAAGAGAGCTACAGAATGGAATCAAGTACTGGCTGACACAATGCTATAGGGGTAAGAAAGTACACCTTGGCAAAATGTCAGAAAAGAGCTGATGTCATGGTAGGACATGACAGGACATAGGACAGGCGGGATGCAATCACCCATAGCAGCACTAACTTTGGGCCATCCACTGTCTAACCCTTAACAATGGATGAATAGTACCTTCTATGTATAAGGAGTAATCAATGTGATACAGACAATGAAGCTGCAGGAATCATGTGAGATAGTATTAACACCACTACTTTCAACACATACAACACCTGCAGTCAGGCACTGGGGAAGGTTAATCTTTGGCTGTCTTTATTGATTTTTGGTTAGATGTACTTGGCATGATACTTGCCTCTATATATATATATATATATATATATACATATATGCGTACACATAAATATAAATATATGTGTATATATGTGTGTATGTGTGTATATATATATATATATATATATATATATATATATATATATATATATATATATATATATATATATATGCATTTATGTTTCCTCATCAGGTACTCCAACAACTGCTGTAGCTCATACTCTACAGACACTGCAGGTAAGTGTAGATATAATACCTTTCAGAAGAAATCATTATATTTAATTATCTCAGGCCACATTAACCACATTATGACATATTTCTTCACAGGGTCAGCACCAGGAACAACTGCATGCTGTGCTGCAATGCAGCAGACTGGTGTTGACAGCAGATTCGCTGTTGAAGATAATGCCATAACTTTCATTCTTATGACACACCCTCAGGACAGTGACGCACAGCCACAATGTGTACTGTCAGGACCCACTGCTCTACTGCAGCTGGATAACTCTGTAGGCAGTGACACAGGTCTATGCACTCAATATTATGAGGAAATGACATTACAACAATGGGGAAACACCACCTAGCAAAGCCTGAACCTCCTGATGAAGAGACTACCCTTTCAGAAGTAGCAGTACCCATTGTCATACCTGCACATTAAGATGCCAGGTTAAGAGATATTTTACACTTAACTCCAAAGACATTCAAGGCCTTGGATGCCTAGCAGTTGATAAGCCATGACATATCTCAGGCGCAAGCTACTATTGCTGTGAGTCAGGTAGAGACACTTAGTATGTTATGGGTTCATAGGTTCATAGGTAGGTACTAGGCTATCTCCCTGAGGGCATTTGTAAGCCTAGCCAGAGTGTGTTGGCTTTCGCCGCCCCATTGATTAATTAACCGATCCTCTGTCAAGCAGAGCCAATGAAGTGATCCCAGGGGTGTATTTTCTGCTACCCATCCACTCGTCAAGGTTTCTTTTGTGTTAGTGAGGGGCTCTGCCTGATGTAATTTGGAATTTTGTTCCAAAGCATGGGGAGTCTCTGTGACAGGAATCTATCCCTCCAGCATGTTCTATTTATTGTTGTGGCGAGGTTTAGCTCACTAGAGCATGGGTGAGGAAATTCACCACCACATGAGAATGGTAGTGGCCAGGGACAATGCCATGATGATCCTCATGTGAAGTATGATTGCACACTGAATAAATGTCAACATCCTTTGTACAATAGTAAGGACTTGCCAAACATACACTGGGATCACAGCTGGGCTTGGTCAAGGGAGTGTCCCATATTTGTAGTGAATGAGTAGGTCATTTATCATGTGTATCTCAGTTAAGTGCTGTAGGCACTTATGAAGATTCCCCAAACAAGAAGGCAGTCAGGCATCTTCAGACTTCCACAATATTTGGTAGAATCTCTCAGTCAAGGTTTAGATCCTACAGCACTATTAGGTCAATATCAAAAGGTTCCCCTCCATCTAGTAGATCCATCATCAGAGCAACTCAGCATCAAGTTCACATGCTACCACTTGCTTGCAATTTCCAGGACCATCACTCAAACTGTCCTTAAGGGACATTGTGTATGACACCTGCCAAATCTAAGTTAACTTTGCAGCATCAATAAAACATGCAGTACTCACCCAGAAATCACTGTGCAAGCAGGGAAATGCTGTGATAACTCCTTGTATCTGAAAAACAATAAACAGACAATTGCAGCCAAAAAAATACAGCATTAAAGACAAACTTCATTATTTAAAGGCAACTAATTATTTCTGTCAATGGATAAGTTTAAATACAGTATGATGTGTTTCATAGTACCCAGTATGCTGATGATGACTAATACCTTATGAAAGAAAGAGGGAGTTAAGCTGCCAGTATTGATGACTGGCTGTGGCATTTGCTCATGAGGCCTATGCATAATCAGTTTGCTCAGAATATTGCATGTGGTAAGCATCATGATGTAGCAGGGTCATACCGAACGGCCCTTGGACTCATTCAGGCAATGAAAATGAGCTTTGGGCAGACCAAACACTCTCTGAATGACCACCCATGTCTGCAACATGGTGGAATTAAAGCACTCCTCAGCAGCTCCCTGTAGGTTATGGCCTTGTATCTTTAGTGAAGTTTGTAGTAAAATCCACCTTGTTGCAGTAAGAACCAATGGCATGGATCCACACCAATAGCAAACAAAAAAGTTTAATAAAAGTTAAGTGCTTTCATTCCTTCATTTAAGTAAGGGTTCTGATGAAGTTCTTTCTGGAAGCTGATGGAATGGTAGCCCTTCCTGTTCTGGTACCATCTCCCCCATGGTCCAGATGTGAACTTAATAGTAACATAGGTGCAATCATTAACACCAAGCACCTCAGGAAAGATGCCACCTATAGTACTTGCTCAGTCCTGAGATGACAGTGGTAAATAGATATACTGATCCAAATGTGACAAGAGTATATAGATGAACTGCTGAAGTATCCTTAAAGAAGAAGCCTGTACGATACCCTGCATGTCTCCATTTTATCTTTGGAAAGCCCTTGTGGAAAATATAGTGAGGGCTATGCATACCTTGGTAACCACAGGTATAGGAAGGCCACATTTTTTCCCCATTTCTCATCTGTGGGCCATACAAATTCACTAAAACCTGTGTAATGCCGTTGTCTGCTTTAACCCTGTCCAATAATTCCTGCTCAGCGAAGTTCAGATAAGTAAACCTTTTCCTAAAACTCCTTCTTCTAGGCCACTGAGCACTGTTTCATGCACTGCATTTTAGTACAACCAGAATAAGAGACCTTGAGCAGCACACAGGCAGACTGGCAAAAGGAAGCATCTTTGTGGAATGCAAAGTGGATAGAAATGTTGCAGAGTCACTTTCACTTGTGCATCAGAAAGCAACTATAAATCACTTAAAGATGGGACAAGCACCTAATTTTCATAATATATTCAGAGATTTTCATACGTTATCGTTCATTTATATCTCATTATTCTCTCATATGCTTTTGTCTTCTTGATTGGTTCTAACAACTATTCCTAAGGGCATCTACTCTCTCTGAATCTTGTCTAAAGTGTACTTTTTCACTACCCATGTACACACTCACTGTGTTTATGGATAATGGCCTTTAGTACAATGATACTGGCAGTTGGCAGAGAGGGTTAAAGCTATGAGCTCTAGTTTCCGTGGTACATGCAGTGATTCCCTCAACCCTCACGCCTACTGTGTAACTTTAACAAACTCACCTACCCAGTTATGTGTGGGAGCAACTAGGAGTTTGGACTAGGCTCCTTAATAGTCTTCTGGTCTGCAAAATTAGTAACCGTCTATGAATCTATAAACCTGTAATACCACCCATTTACAATTTTACATTGACAGTGTCTTCCGTTGAATAAAAGGAAAACTGCAGAATAAAAGAAATGAGATAGGAAAAGAAGAAAATAAGAAACTGAGGAAAGATAACATTTGAAAGTGAGAAAAGGAAAAAAGAGGTCAATGATAGCATTGAGAGTGAGTGTAATGTGAAAGAAAAATACAGATGATGGAGGACTGGGTATAGGGATTATTATACAAAAGTTTAGGAAAGTCTAAATGTACTCACTCGAGGCAATCCTTAAAATGGAGAACATCGACAGCTGTGCAGTGACAGAGACCTGGTTCAAGGCTCCAGAGAGCACCCCTGCATTACCAGGCTATAATTCATACAACACCTTTCAGCCACCTAACCTGGACCAAAACACTAAAGGCGGAGGCATGTCCATATTCATTAAGGATATCCACAACTCCAGGCTAGTTGCTCAACATAATGCATCCAAAATTATCCAAATGCAACTAACACTTGGCAAGACTGCAGTCCAGGTTGTAGCTTGTTACAGATCCCCCACCATACCCCAGGATTCCCACTCTTCATTTCTTAAGATACTGGAAAATATTAAGGTACAATCCAATACCTTAATTATGGGCGATTTCAACTACCCCACCATCAAATGGGAAAACTACTCATGTACCAACTCATTCGCTCAACGTTTTCTGGAATTCATAAATTCCAATGCCTTGGATCAGCTTGTCCACACCCCCAACAGGGGCAGCAATATCCTGGACCTGGTCATTACCAATCTGGGTAATTGGTGATCCACACCAGAGGTCAACTCCTTGCTGGTAAGGTCCGACCACAAGCTAATCACCCTAGATATCCTTATCCCACCCCCACCACCCATTAAGGAAACCACCATCAAAAACTACTCCAAAGCCAACTTCATGCTTCTTAAGACAGAAGTGGAAAACTTCATGACACCCATGCAGATGGAAAATAGAGGTATGACTGCTGAATCTTTCACAAATGCACTGTATAAGCACATACACAAGTGCGTGGATCATGCCATCCCCAACAGAACCATGATGCTATCCTCCAAAAAAAGGAAGCCAATCTGGTGGTCCCCTGCCATAAACAAACTGTACAACAGAAGGAAGAATCTGTTGCAAAAAAGAGTAAAACCACAAGAGTGAAGAACTCCCTGGTCAGCCTCAGCAAGAAGCTGAGATCCCTCATAAAATCCTCCAAAGCCAGTTTTGAAAATAAAATCACCACTAATTCCAAAGACAACCACAAAGCATTCTACATCTATGTCAAGAATCTCAATGGCAACACTCAGATCTGCTCTGAGCTACAGCACAATGGCACTAAATATACAGAACCAACCGATATTGCCAACATCCTGGCAGATAGGTTCAGTGCTAACTTTACCCCTCTCTCACCCTCCAAAGGGCCCATCTTAATACCGGAAGAAAGCAAAGCCCCTGTAATCACGGAAGAACAAGTGAGGACCGCACTCTCCAAACCCAAGAACACAGCATCCAAGGGACCAGACAACATCCCAGGCTGCTTACTGCATGAACTACAGAATGAACTGGCACCCCACCTAAGTACCATGTTCAATCATAGCCTCACCTCAGGCTATGTGCCTACTGAATGGCACACAGAGATGGTTATCCCACTCCACAAAGGGGGTGCCACCACAGACCCTGGAAACTATCTCCCCATTAGCCTTACAAGCCTGGTCTGCAAGGCCATGGAACGTATCATCTTGGAGCTTATAAACAAAGACATAGGTAACCTCCAAACCCTGGACCCCACTCAGTTTGAGTTTGTAAAACGTAGATCATGTCTACTAAACCTGACTGACTTCTTTGAAGTAGTCACTAGAGCTGTAGACGAGGGCAAGGTAGTGCACACAGCCTATATTGACCTTGCCAAGGCTTTCGATACCATCCCCCACTCTGGAATTATAGATAAACTCACTAAACTGGGCATAAATCCCTATGTCACAAGATGGGTGGCCAACTGGCTCACTGGCAGAACCCACACAGTAAAAGTAGCCGACTCCAAGTCCGACTTCAGACCAGTGATGAGTGGAGTACCACAGGGTTCAGTCCTGGGTCCTCTCCTGTTTGGCATCTACTTCTCTGAAGTGCAGGCCAACACAGAAAGTCTTTTGCTAACAAAGTTCACAAATGACTACAAACTGTGAGCCATAATAGAATCACCTAATGATATAGACATTCTACAAAAGGGCCTCACAGAGACAGATGCTTGGTGTCAAAGTCATGGCCCCAAGAAGTGCATTGTCATCCACTTTGGGAAAAACTCGGTACCCATGAACTACCACATAGGCGGTAGTTCACTAAACACTGAAAGTGTGATAAGACACCTCAGGACACAGGTGGATAGTAGTCTCTCCTTTGATAACCACATAACCACAGAAGTCAGGAAATCCTTCTACGTGGCACACCTCATCACAAAAAGGCTCTCCTCTAGAAAAAAGGAGGTCATTGTTACTCTCTACTCATCCCTCATCAGACCCATTATAGAGTACAATGCCCCATTTGACATGTATCTCACAAGACACCTACAACAATTGGAAAGGCCACAGAAATACCTCACTAAGAGGATTACCAGCCTCAAACAGATGCCATACGCAGACCGTCTCAAAAAACTCCAGCTCTACTCCATCGCATATTGGCTACTCAGAGACAATCTCTGCCTAACATACAAAGCTATGTCAAACCCAGAGCTGTTGGAAATCCCACCGAACCACACGCTCCAGGGACCTAAACCTTGCCACCACAATAAACAAAACACACTGGAGAGATAGATTCCTGTCCCAGAGACTTCCCGTACTCTGGAACAAACTACGTATTCATGTCAAGCAAAGCTCCTCATTGGCCCTCTTAAAGAAAAACCTTGACGACTGGATGTGAAATAGAAAATTCACCCCAGGGATCACTTCTGTGGCACTGCTTGACAGGGGCACAGGAAAATAATTTTCTTGGGTGCCGAAAGTCAGGGAACCTTTTTGGTTAGGCTTATATAGGCCCCAAGGCCAATAGCCTAGCACTTACCTATGAACCTATGAACCTATGAACCTATGAAAAAAGTAAGATGGAGGGTTTGGTAATGTATTTTTGACAATAACGAGATCTGCTGAGGGGAAAACAATAAATGTTATAAATTGCTTAGATTAGTTGATGAATATTATAATTTTTTTAGGTGATACTGTTATTGGAAAATGCTGTGAGATCACAGTTAAAAAAATATGTGCATTAGGTTTCCAGAAATAGGTATTCTTTTGAGCTTGAGCCTGAATTTAGGATAGTAGAAGATGAATTTTGCATTATTTAGGATGGAGTACCATACTTATAGAGCTTTTTCAGAAAAGCAGTGGTTCAGCCAATGCAATACATTATGTGGATTATGTAAAGAGGGGTAATGGAGTAAGATCAAAGGTTGTTGGTAGGGATATATTTACTTAGTACGCTGTTCAGGTGATTTCTCACAGGTGGTGTGTGGATGAAACAGCTCTGCAGCAAAGTACAGCTGCGTAAATAAACTTTCCATGGCAATAAATGTTCAAATTGACTACTGTTGCAGTAGCCTAAACTATACAAGGCATCCTGCCAAGGATTGTATCAGTTGTTCAGTTTTCAAAAGTTTTAAGGCACCTTTCATTTAACCAAGCCACTGTGCAGTTCAGGGGAGCAGTATAAAGCCAGTAGCTAGGGAGTCAAAGCTTCAGAGTTTTCTTGCTTCAGAGGAAAGAGAGTAGAGCCCCATTAGATAGAAACAGAAATAAAAATCCCACACACTGGTATAAAACAGTAAAAAAGAAGACGAAGGGAGGGAGGGGGCATCTACTGCAACAGTGATCTGTTTGAACATCTGCTGTCATGGTAAGTTTACTTACACAACTGCACCATGTTCAACATTAGATCACCATTGCAGCTGCCTAAGCTATATGGGATGAATGCCAGAGCTTAAAAAAGGAGGAGGAAGAAGGATCAGAGCCCCTGGAGAACAGTCCTAGTAGAGCTTATTCTGAAGGAATCTAGTCTGTAGAGCTTGGTAAAGGTGCTTACAGGTGACTATGCTTCTGCTTGTAGTATACTTTAGAGTCCACCCCTTTCTAAAATGCCACATAAATAGCCAGATCCTGCTATAGTGAGCCTGACTTTGTTTGAAAGTGTCTCATTACAGTGGAAATAACAAAAAGCAATAGCATGGGAAAACCATTTAGAAAAATTGTCTATTTTGAAAATGATGGTCCCTTTTTCTTATCTTCATAAGAAATAAATATTTGATCAGAAGTCCTGAAGACTTTTGTCTTGTCAGTGTAATATCTGAGTTGTCTGTGGACATTCTTAGTGTGTAATATTCTTTCTCCCTGATTTCTAGGTTCTGGAAGAAACAAAGGGAGATAAATTGCCTGGCTCATTGTAAACTCTGATACGACCTTAGGCACAAAGGAGGATTTATTCTCAATATTACCCCATCTTTTTGAAAAATGAAATTGGGATGATTCACCATACGAGTCTGTAACTTATATACTCTTCTTGCACAAGTCAGAGCAATGGGTAACACTGTTTCCCAAGCTAAGAACTTCAAATAAGCCTCATGAACTGGTTCAAAGGCAACAGTGTAAGTTTTTCAGTTCAGAATTAAGGTTCATAGGTATATACTAGGCTAATTACCACCAGGGTCTTTATAAGCCTAGCCGTGCAATCTAACCCAATTGTGTCCCGATTTATCATGATTGTTTATTATGAGAGAGTATGTTACTTAGGAACTTTCTAAAGGTTGTGTGTGTTTGCAGGGGATGGTACATTATTCTGGGCATTAATGTCTGCCTCTGTCTTATCAATAACATAGGGACCAGACCCAGGGTGAATTTCCAATTTCCCATCTATTGGTGAACGTTACACTTAAATAGGGATGAAGTCTGCTTCATGTTAATGGGAAGTCTGTGCCATATCAGGGGATCTTCTGAGACACATATCTGTCTCACTAACATGGTTTATTTTTGTCACTAGCAAAATTTAGATCCTTGGATCTAATGGTTCTGATACTGTTCATTTTGCAGCTGTGGAAAAGGTCCATCAGAGCTGTATCTGAGGATGCCTTGTATGCCAGGCATAGATCCCCTTTCAATAACCTGTAGGAGACAAGAGTATAGAGATAAGGCTTTAAGGCGATCCATATAGGACACTGTGTGAACTGATGCAGATGTCTGGTCGGGTACATACCAAAGGGGACATTATACTCAATGACGAGTCTGATAAGGGCCAAGTAATGTGGTATTATGACTTCCTTGGACCTGGATGCCATGCCCTTACTTATAAGTTAAGTGACATAGAATGATTTTCTTACTACCTTGGTCACATGTTGGTCAAAGGCCAGATTACCATCTACATATGTTCCCAGATCCCCAACTACAGGGTTAACTCATAGGGGCATCTTATGAATGGAGTAATTACCCTGGGTGGCATATTTCCCAAAAGGCACTGTAATGCATTTCCTGGTATTGATTTGTAATTTGTGACTTTGGCACTAGTCATTTCTCTACATTAGACACTCTTGTAAGACGTCTGTGCCAGGGGAGAATCTAAGACAGCTCCCACTTTGTAATCATCTGTGAACTTGGTCAGCCATTGGCCTTCAACATTAGCCTTTACCTCTGAGAAGTAGATGCCAAATAGGAGCAGTCCTAGCACAGAGCCCTGAGGTACCCTGTTGGTGATTTTAGTGGAGGTGTTATCACCAATCCTGAGTTCCTCGGACTTGTCTGTGAGCCAGCTGACAATCCAGTGAGTTATGTAGGGGTTTATTCCCTGTTCAGGGAGTTTGTCAACTATACCTGAGTGGTGTATTGTATCAAATGCCTTAGCCAGGTCCAGGTAGGTGGTACACACCATTTTCCCTCTTCCATTGCCTTGGTGACCTTCTCAAAGAGGTCCACCAAGTTTAGTAGGTATGAACTTCCCTTGACAAAGCCAAACTGGGTTGGGTCCAGTGTCTGAAGGTTGCCTATGTCTTTGCTGATCATTTCCATGATAGTTCATTCCATGGCTTTTCATATTAGACTACTTAGACTAATAGGTCTATATTTCCCATGAAGGATCCACCTGTCTTCTAGGTGAGTGGATGTGTAACACTCCTTTCAGAAATTGTTCCACAGGTCAGCTGACAAAATTCAAGGTTGACTGCCTGGATGGATGACAGAACTATAATACCATTTAGGCACCTTTTTCTTGAGGACATGCAGCAGGTATTAAAAAAGGCAAAGAAACCTGTTACTAGAAAATCATATATGGGTAAGTGGAAAATATTTTCTAGCTGGTGCCAGGACCAGAACCAGGATCCTTTTTAGGCTCACTCTCCTTTGGTTATGCAGCATTTATGTGAGTTATCATCCTCTGGTCTTTCCTACTCTCCTATCAAGAGTCACCTCTCAGTCATCTCTACTTGCCTGCCCTTTGATCCCACCATTTCTAGCCTACCTCAAGTGAAACTGTTTTTGAAAGGGGTTTACATATCCATCCACCTAGAAGACCATGTGAGGACCTTTAGAAGCCTAGGCATGCATTTTCATGAAGTTTTGTGCCCTTATATTTTATGTATGAATAACTCATATAGATGAACAGAATATTTACATATTGATCCTATGCATGAAGGACAGGGGTTTTAAGCCGAGAGCGAATTTTTGGTTATCCATCCGTTCATCCAAATTATGTTTAAATAGTGTAAGTTCTTTGTTTTCTGTGGGGAGGAAGACAATTCCTAAGGTGTAGTATTCTCTGTAATACAGATCTATCCCTCCAATATGTTTTGTTTATGTTGCAAAAGAGACTGAGTTCTCTTGAGTAGTTGTTTATGCCTGAAGTGATTTGATGAACCATTGAATTCTCCTTGTATGAAGCCTGGCCAAATGTATTATGAGAATAGTAGAGGCTATGAAACCTAAAATATTCCCTGGCAGATGCCAAAGTTTAGCTGGAAAATATCAGAAACTGCTCACTGTAACATTCCACTTTGCCCTGAGGAAGACAAGCCATCATTAGGGATGTGACCAGTAGACATCCCACAAACACTCTCACATAAGAGGGAATGAGAGAAATTTTCGCTTTGTTCACCTGTAAATCGAAGCTGAGAAAAATAATTTTTTTAACAAAACCAGAGATTCTTAACAATTTGTGAAAGAATCTGCAAAAATAATGCCCCACATACTACAATCAGCCAGACATTTTGCAATACACTTTGGGCTGTTGACAAAGAGTGAAGCAGAAAACTGAATATATAAACCAGGCACAGAAAAATGAAAAAAGTGTCTGAAATATTTGAGAAGTGGAATGTGATGATAAGCATATTTTAAATCCAGAGTTACTAGAAAACTGAGAGGTAGAATGAGAAGTAATAGAGATTGTATAGAGAACATCTGAACTTTGGGATTTTGTTGTAAAGGTTTAAAAAAATAGGTCTAGGATAGGTCTCCATCTTTCTTCTTTTTTCTTTCTTTCTTTGTCACCAGAATGATTCTTGAATAGAATCTTTTGCATCTTTCATCTAGGAAACAGGCTCTGTGAACTGCTAAGACAGTATCTAATTTAGGATAAGAGGGAACAGAGAAGTTTGATTGAATGGCTGAAGAGGAATGCCTTAAAAGGGAAAAAGGGAATCCCACTGCCTTTTTGAATAATTTTCAGTACTCAGGTATCTGAAATTATCTGGTGCCATAATGGAAACTGAAGATGCAGACACTGGAAAAACTTTACAGGTTTCCTTTTTTCTTTGAACCATTGTTTTTGAAATAGTGTTTGCCTTTGCCTTGGTGGGAATATCTATTCTGTTCCTTCACAGAGAAACCTGAACCAAAATAACATTTTCTATTATACTTTTGGCGAGCAGGGTTAGACATCTGGGTAACCCCTGCATTAACTTTTCAATTCATCTAACCTTTTAAGGACCTTGGCAAATAAAGGACAAAATAACACCTCTTTATCCAGGATCTCAGCTTTGATATCCTCTGGTAAATTCTGAGAATGTAGCCAGGCAAACTTTCTCATCAGTGACTCAGTGACAGCTGCTCAAGAAATGTCACCAGTATCATAAGCACATTTTAGGGAATGTTGAGTTACATGACACACAGAAGATACTAATAATTCAAAGATGCCATATGCTCTGAAGAGACTCCCACCTCAACCATGTGTGCTAACCCTAATTGGAACCCTATCCCTACCCCTGCCCCTAATCCTAACCCTGCACATTATGCTACTAAAATCCCTTTCCCTATCAGTACTACTACACAAGACAAAAAGGACACAGAAAACAAACAATACAAAGCTGAGTCTATCCCCTTAGTGAACCCCTAGTCTAACCAGTGAACACTTGCATAGTCTGAACAACTGCTATAACACAGTCTTGCACATTTTCACAAACACTGTTTTTCATTCAAACTTTAATTTTGCTGCACACTCCTAGTTACCTGCACTATATAAAACTAAATTCAACCGTATATGATTCATTCAGATGAGCAGTCACTCATTTGTGCATTCTCTCTTTTTCAACAGCCACAAAAACCTTTCTACCAAATACAATTCTACCTTTTGACTTACATGCACACACACATACACAAACATTTTATATATGTATTTATTTGGATCTACTTTGATCCATTGAAAAACCACTTAATAGAAACTTGCCCATTCCCAGTTCAGCTAAACTTCACTTTAACAAAAGCATGGGCTGCTGACATCCTTTCCCTGAGAAAAGAACCACTTGGACACCACGAGAAAAAAACCCACACAGACCAAAACTAAACCCAACACCCCCACAACTCCCTAATTAAATATTCCAACTCTGAGATTGCACTTCACTGTAGAAAGGACAAAGTTCGCCATGGTCGCCAAGTGGTTCTTTTCTCAGGGAAAGGATGTTGGCAGTCTGTGCTTTCGTTAAAGTGAAGTTTTGCTGAACTGGGAACAGATGAGTGAGATTTGATTAAGTGGTTTCTCGATGGATCAAAGTAGATAAATATATATAAAATGTATGTATACACACACACACACACACACACACACACACACACACACACACACACACACACACACACACAAGTGCAGTATGTTTGGTTGCATAATCAATATACTAAACATTTAGTTAGGTGGGTTGGTTTGTCAACCTGCTGGTTCACCAAAGGATGTTGGCATTTCTTTTGCAGGATCTTCATAGAGTGAGAAGTTTTGAGTGGGATTTTGCCTTTCCCCACAGTTTTGTGACCTAGACGTTGGTGTATATCATTTCCAGGGAGTTAGCTGCAGCCCCTCTGCAAAAAAAAAAAGTTTTTTTCTTTTTTTTTTGTTTTGCATGCAAGTTATCCTTTATCCAGTCTATTCATTGGCCCATAGTGTTGGCCTATCAGAATCTGTTGTTTCCATAATAGAACTATCAGATTAGCACTAAAGACATTGATTACAAGCACTGTCAAAGGAAAAAACTTCAAAGACCAATTCACGTAAGGTTCAGGTATGGCACCTGTTATTACTTGCAGCAAGGAGACAAAACATGCAGATACAGGGTTTTGTCCAATTTACTAGTAGGAAGTATGCTTCTTTTATACAGTTCTATGAAATGTTACTTTTCTATGGTCGACGTAGTTAGACACAGCTTTCTGTATTGTTCTATAGAAATGTTACCTAGATTTCTTGCTGACATGACTGGATTTATGAAAAACATTTGAGAAAAACAACCTGGCCTTGGGGGCTTATTTTTAGCCTACTACAAACTTTCTATTCTTCAGTTGTGCAGTTGTAATATATATGTGTTACATTTCAAGGTACATTTCTAGCTTAGGTACAAGTAAATGCTGATTACATTTTATATTTTCAAACAGCCTTTGTTTTCATTATCAATAGCTTCTGCAGCTGTGTA
The DNA here is from genome assembly GCF_019279795.1 of Protopterus annectens. Classification (NCBI taxonomy): domain Eukaryota; kingdom Metazoa; phylum Chordata; order Ceratodontiformes; family Protopteridae; genus Protopterus; species Protopterus annectens. Next base: position 558,195,882 of record NC_056745.1, read on the forward strand.
TTTTCTCATAGCATAAGCAGAAAATCAATAACTCTTTGTTTAAGTCTCATGACATTAGTAGAAATGAAACATATATTATTATTTTCATGACAGTAGCAGAAATCAAATGCTTTCCTGTTAAATTCCAAAGCATAAGCAGATCATAGCTGCACATATTTTTATGATATAACAGGATTGGAATGTCTCAGCAGCTCGTGCAGATTTATGCAGTGTGAAATAGAATAAATGTGTTAACCCTTTTTAAACCTTGAATGCACTAAGCATATTACTAATACATATTTTCTGACATTTCCCCCCTTTTAATACTTTTATTCTACTTTCAAAATAAGCATAAACAGTTTTTCTTCTCCTAACCTCTTCCTACTCAGGATTTGCAGTTAAGAGAGTCATTCAGTTTAAACTTATGAAAGCATTTTCAATTTTTCAACAATTCTTCAAGTTCAGCACCTTGGTACAAGGTTTCTGAAACTGACATGTCTGTAAAGTCTTTAATCAGTCTTTTCATGCAGGGGATGCAGCAGCAAACACATACCACCAGTAGGATCATTCCTACACAGATGGCAATCAGGATGTTCATTAGGATACTGCCCCACCCCCCAAACAATCTCTGGAAAAAGTCCGTCAATGGATTTGGTCCTGGTTTGGTCATAGCCGACACCTGCTGAATTACCTCAAGGTGATTGTCTATCTTGTGTTTGTGGTCAGGAATATACGAACAGCACTCCTCCTGGCTTAAAGCGCAAGTACCTCCTCTCGCCACTAGGGTGACGTCAAGAGCCATGCGGTTTTGAAGCACTATAGTTCTCGTGGCATTCAGTTCTCCGGTTACCAGTTCTAGGGTGGAAAAGGTCACATTGCTCATTACTTCGAGAAGTTTAGCTAGTTTTCTCAGCTCCCAGATCAATTTTGTTGCTCCATATGCTGGTAATATGCCTGCACACGATATAACAGTATCACTCAAGTCCATGTGTGTCAGTCCATCGCCCACAGCATGATGGTTTTTCCAGCGCACATTGATTTTCCCCACTGGATTGACAGGTTTCTTGATGATTTCTCGAGCATTCTGAATTTTCCCTTGAGGCAAAGCTGCTGTGTGTCGTATGGCATGAACCAGGTAGCCCAAAAAACAACTGCCGGACCAATTCTCAGGTAACCACTTGTATGCTTTCCTACCACATACAAAATAACAGTTCTCTACTTTGGTAGTAACTTTACTATGAACATACACTTGTCCTGCGTGAAACATTTTTTTGTCAATTATAGACAGTTGTTTGTAGAGAACAGAATCATGTTTTACTTCCTCAATTGTTTTGTGCGTCAATTCAAAAAATGAATCATAGTTTGTATTGCAATAAGATCTGGTATTATCAGATTTAGTGTAGCATCTATAAGGAACAGTCACATTGCAATTGCTCCAACCCACCTGAACCGTATCATTCTTGTAAAAACACACAGTTCCCTTTTGTTGAACAGACAAGTGCAATGCTATTTTATCTTGTGATGTAATACTTGATGTATCATGAATCAGATTTTCCCAGGTCTCGTTGACTCCTAGGGGGACTGAAGTTAACAGTAACCCCACGTATGCTGTTGGCAAAACTGTGCAAATCCAGCAATTCGAAACATTGAAGGTCTCAGCATACACATATTTGATTGCCTGGTAAGTGTTGAAGTTTGGATGCCACTCTACGTGGAAACCATGTTTATTCAGTTCAGTTTGTGTGGCGGGGAAAAGGAATGGCCACAACAAAAAGATTATTGTCACTAGTACAGTTAATAGGATGATTATGCAATACTTCTGAGGAAATGGTTGTTCTGCATTCCTGTTTTCTCCGACTCTTCTGAGTAGTTTTATTTGAATTTTTCTGGATTCTATCATTTTTGCTTTTGCCATGTGATTTTACTCTCTGCCCTAATAGGACCTTCAGCACCGATGGATTCTTCACTGGGGTTGAGATGGATCAGTCCTATTGATCTGACCCCCCTTTGTAGCCAGACTTTGTGCTGAGGGCCCCGATGGAGAGGTAAGATTTTTGTCCAGTTCAAAGTTCGTAACTAGTTTGTAGTGCGTCAGGTGGATCCACGAAGCTTGCTCTGCGATTTTGACTGCAGTGGGTGTCGAAAGAAGCACCTGGTATGGACCTTCCCACTTTGGTGACGTCCAATTTTTTTTTTAATGATTTTCACCCAAATCCAGTCCCCAGGGATCACTGCCACTTCCGATGTCTCAGTTTGTTCTTTATTTGAAACAGAATTTGACTGCAACAGATGTTTAGAATTCAACAAATTTCTCATATATTCAGCCAGTGTATAGTCAGCTTCCTGGTCTGCTGGCATGAGAAGTTTCCACTAGGGTGTATAATAAGCCCTTCCAAACAGTTTTTCAAAAGGAGTCAATCCTTTTGCAGTCAGAACAGTTCTCATGCTCAACTGTGCCAGGGGCAGACAATACCCCAATTCTTTCCTGTTTCTGCTATTAACTTTATTAATTCATTCTTTAATATTCCATTATGCATCTCAACTAGCCCTGCAGATTGCAGATGGTATGCACAATGATTTTTTAAAGAAATACCAAAATGCTTACTTAACTGCTTTATGGTTTGGTTTACAAAGTGTGCACCATTGTCACTAGATCCTTTCCGGAATGCTGAATCTAGGGATGATTTCTTTAACAAGAACTTTTGCTACTGTGGCTGCATCTGGATTTTTGGTTGGAAAGGCTTCCACCCATCTGGAAAACATATCTACAATGACAACACAATACTTTTTATTTTCACATTTGTACAATTCTATGAAATCCATACAGATAGTGTGAAACAGATATGGTGGTGTAGGGAAACTCCCTTGCTTGGGCTTTAACACCCCTTGTGCATGATGTTTGTTACAAATTTGGCACATCAAAAAATTTTTTTAGTTTGTAAATCCGTACGTTGTGAACACCTGGTTCACCAGCTGTACCATCCCCCCTGTTGAGACATGGCACTGCCCATGGCTCAACAAAGCTGCATATCTAAACAAATTAGATGGTAGTATCGGTTTCCCTTCTTTAGAGATGTACAGCCCCTTTTCGAGAATTGCTCCTCATTTTACCCATCTTTGTTTTTCAGCTTGCATAGTGAGTGTCTGCATTGTCTTTAACATTTCTAAGTCTCAGAGGGTTGTAGTTCCTCATTTAAAAGAAATACTTCTGAAGCTGCTTGTTTTGCAGCTGTATCAGCTCTCGCATTACCTTTTGAAATCCTATCTTGTTGCTTGGTATGAGCTGTGCATTTACAAATAGTTACTTTCTGAGGTAACTGAATAGATTCTAAAAGATCTAAAATAAACTGTGCATGATTGATAGGTTTGCCAGTAGATGTTATCATTTCTCGGTTTTTCCACTGTTGCGCCAAAACATGTACAGTAGAAAAAGCGTACTGGCTGTCAGTAAAAATGTTTACACTTTTACCCTTTGCTAAGGTACATGCCCGTGTCAAGGCAATCAGTTCTGCTGCCTGTGCAGATAAGTTGTGTGGTAAAGGTTTTGCTTCTATAATCTCAGTGTCAGAAACTACTGCATATCCTACTAGATTCTGTCCTGCAGGACCCCTTTTGCACGAACCATCCATGTAGTATGTCACCTCGGTATCATCCAAGGGGACATCCGTGAGATCTTTTCTAGGTAGTGTCTTTTGCTCAATCACCTGCAGGCAGTGGTGTGGTGTGCCGTCTGCAGGGGTTGAGAGCAAGGTAGAAGGGTTCAAAGTCATGCATCGTTCAATTGTCATGTGAGGTTGGCTCAACAATATAGTCATACAGGAAAGATGCCTAGCAGAGGAAAGATATGCTACCTTCTCTTGCAGTAAAATAGTCGCGACTGCATGAGACACTCTCAAAGTGAGAGGGTGGAATAAAACTACTGAGGCCGAAGCCTGTACTGCCATTGCAGCTGCAACTACTGCTTGTACATAGTGGGGTAAAGACCATGCCACTGGGTCTAGTTGTGATGAATAGTAAGCAATGGGGCGTTGCTTGTCCCTATGCTGTTGTGTTAACACTGATGTCATATAACCTTGCTTACAATCTACAGTTTGGAAAAAACGTTTATGGTAGTTTGGTAATCCCAGAACTAATGAGGACGCTATTAACTGTTTCAGTTTGCAGAAAGCAGATTCTGCCTCCGGTGTCCATTGTAACAAATCCTGTGCTGTCATAGGCTTTTTATATATCAGGTCAGTTAGAGGTGCAGATTCCAAGGCATAGTTTGGAATCCAGCTCCGGCAAAAATTAGTTGTATCCAGGAAGGACAGCATTTCCTTCTTGGTAGTGGGTTTTGGTGCTTGCAAAATTGCTACTTTTCTGTCCTCATCTAATGTTCTACATTCCTTGGATATTACATATCCTAGGTATTTGACTTGTTTTTTCCAAAGCTGCAGTTTATTTTTATTTACCTTATGTCCTTCAGCGGCTAAGAATCGTAATAGCGCTATGGTATCTTCTTTACAACCTTGCTGGGTGGCGGCCGCCAGCAAGATGTCATCAACATAAAGTAAAATCTGACTGCCTCTTGGTGGGGTAAATCCGGCCAAGTTGCTTGCCATTTCTTGTGAGAATATTGTTGGACTTTCAAAATATCCCTGTGGTAGTCACGTATGTGTATACCTTTTCCTCTGAAATGTGAATGCAAACCAATACTGGCTGTCAGGGTGTATCAGTATCAAAAAGAACGCATTGCTGATATCTACCACAGAAAAATATTTCTGTTGAGGTTTTAAATCATTCAACAGTGTGTGCGGGTCTGACTCTGTAGGTGCCCTTGGTATTACTGCGTCATTTACAGCTTGTAAATCTTGGACCATACGCCATTCTCTGTTTGTTTTTTTAACAGGAAATAAGGGTGTGTTACATGGTGAACTGGGAGATTCTACCAGCAGCCCTTCCTTAAGTAAAGCTACTATGATAGGTTTGATTCCTGCCTCTGCATCTTTTCTTAAGGGATACTGTCTTTTTTGTGGTCTAAATGCTGACTTTGGCGAGATAGTAACTGGTCCCACTGGACGAATAAGTCCTACATCTGACTTTCCTGTTGACCAGAGAGTTTCTGGTATATTCTGTAAGGCATTCTCTTTCTCCTTTAATAGGAGTGCTAATCAGCTGTCCTTGCTAGATTGCAAGTGCACGGCTGGGTGGGTCTGAGTTATCCAATTTAACTTCTGTACTTGTATTCCCTGTTCTGACAGTACTAATTCTGTCTGTTTCTCCCATCTCGTGACTTTTTCTCCTAGGTCTGCCCATTCTATGTTTTGTCCTTGGTTAAGCTAACATGTTGTAGTCGATTAGATTTATAAAGTGCAAAGAATTCCTGGGGCAATGAACAGCTGGCTACACTGTTCCCTTCTGTGTCCCAGTACAGATTACGTAATATCAATCTGTTTGCATGATTTTTTAAAAATTCTTGCTCATATTCCTTATCAGGTCCTGGTGTGTTACAATAATACAGGGTACAGTGCAACAGGTGTTGCTTATCAATGTCAAGGGAGGGGAACTTGCTGATGGCTACATTCATTAATTCTTCGGTCATAGTCCCTGGACCAGTCGTAACCAAGTTCTGGCTGTAACAATAAAAGATTTCACCCTCTGATTGCACTGCAAAGGTATCAATTTGTCGCTGTGCTTCCATACCCTACACGGTTGGGACTACTGCTATACCAAATAGTTGCATGAGGTCTCTGCCCAAGAGGTTTACTGGGCATTTTGCAGAAACAACATTTTGCTTTTCTGAGTCAGTCCTGAAACAGGATCAGTTATCGCAATGTTACAGGAGAGGGGCTCCCGATACAGCTGTCCATTAGCTGCTTTTACCAGTATGTAATTAGGTGACTCTGAGTTTTCTGGCAGTTTGGAGGGATGTATCAGGGTTCATGATGCCCCTGAGTCACACAAGAATTTAACCTCCCTCCCTTCTACCAAGAGTGTAATTTCTAGTTTTGTGTCTGCTAAATGGAGCTCCAGGCTCAATAAAGCTAGGTCTAATATTTCATTTTCTTCATTGTCAGTAACTTCCTGCACTTCCTCTATCTCTTCTGTCACATCCTCTACTCCCTCTATCACATTCTCATTTGTCCTTTCTCCGCTATCCCCTTCTAGTGATTCCTGACTACCATATAGTCAGTCCTCACCCTCTTTGTCTTCTGTGGTTGCCTTCTTGTTTTTCTTGCAATCCCTTGCTAAGTGTCCCTTTTTTACCGCATTTAAAACATTCACCCCTTTTCTTTCGCCCTTCAAAGTCCTCTGATCGCTGATCAGATTGTTTGTTTCTCTGTGCATTTTTCTTGCCCTTTTTCCCGGACTGTACTACATAAACTTCTGCTCCATCTTCTACAGAAAATACTTGAGCTTTCTTTTTCTTTTTGCTATTGAAATGCCTTTCGGCATGCCTAGGATATTCAAGTAATGACTGTAACCTGCTTGTACGATGATCTACCATGTGTTTTGTAATAAAACTGCTTATAGGTGCAATACTGCCCTTTAAAAATGCATTCTTTAACTGCTGTTCATATGGGGAGTCTTGTGTCTGATCTTCAGGAACCTGCATTCCACAGTGGTTATTAAAACATTCTAATAATCTGGCATAATACTGGTCAATAGTTTCACCTTCTTGTTGGATGCATTGATTAATGCAAGTCCAGTCTGCCCTAGGCTTCCATTTTTCAGAGATGCGGTCTGTAAGACCTTTTACTCTGTTGTCTAATTCTGCGCTGCTATGTGGGAAGGGGTCTATGTGCAGCGTCACGGGGATTCCAGTTGCCACTAATCATATGCCAATCTGGCCCCACAATTTGTCTAACTACTTTTTCTACCTCTTCTCCGTTTAAGTTATAACTCAGCCTCATTCCTTGTAAATCTTCTGAGAACTTTCTAAAATTAACTTTTGGATGGGGAATTCCCTCAGTGGCTTTCTGGATATCTTCCGGAGTCCAGGGTCTGTACACTAAAATAGTTGGGCCCTGACCGTCTTATCCTGCCTGAGGATTAGGTACTTCTATAAGTGGGCATATTTCTTCTTCACTCATAGATCGTGAATTCTTAACCATTTGATATAACTCAATGCCTTCATTTGAGTTACCTGCCCGTGTTCGAGACCTGGTCCCGATGGGATCTCTAATAAATGGTTTTACTTTTGCAATGTCTCTATTTTCAGTGACAACAGGATATCATGGGGGTGGACTAACCTGTTCACTTGCTTCATATTCTGGTAAAGGAGGCGGAGGGGCCGATGCTATTACTAAGTTATTGTCCTTTTTATTTAAAAACATTGTTTTTGAATTGTTGTTCTTTTGTTCCCTACGGTTTACTTCCTCAATCCACCTGTGTGCCTGAGGAATTCCTAATTGGCGTTGCTTTTTTACCCAACCTTTGGAATCAGTTTTGAGCTGTTTGACAAGTTTGATAAGCAAGGATTTTTCTAATTTTCCGTCTAATTCGTACTTATTAACCCATTTTGAATAGTATTTAATATTGTCAGCGTGCTGCGACTGCATGTATTTTGCGTCTTCGGTTAACGGCGGATTTTGGGGTCTTTTTGTGCAATTATTACCCATTGTGTTCTACCCTTTTTATAGTTACGTAACTTCTCTTATTTTTAACATGGTACCACAGATTTTGTTATAGTCTCTTCAGAATGACTGCCTACCTATTCTGTTTCTCCTGATCTATGACAAGACAGTAATCTTTTCTGTCCCTGACTTGTAAAAATACAGTTTTGACAAAAACAATACAAATCTAGTCCCTGATCTAAAACAGAAAAAAGTAGATTCACCTTACCTGAGCCTACGTGATTGATCACCTGGTTCGTGGAGACCCATCCTTCAGTCGCAGATCAGAAAGTGGCTGGCCTCTTTTGTACGATAATTCAGTTGGAGGGCTTTTCAAATAAGAAGAACCTATTTGGTTTCTTCCCCATATGGTTTCAACCACCCGGCCCGTCTGATCCGAGGTGAAGTGAGGGTTCCAGTCCGAAGGACCAATCTGTCAAAGGAAAAAACTTCAAAGACCAATTCGCGTAAGGTTCAGGTATGGCACCTTTTATTACTTGCAGCAAGGAGACAAAACATGCAGATACAGGATTTTGTCCAATTTACTAGTAAGCAGTATGCTTTTTTTATACAGTTCTATGAAATGTTACTTTTCTATGGTTGACGTAGTTAGACACAGCTTTCTGTATTGTTCTATAGAAAATGTTACCTAGATTTCCTGCTGACATGACTGGATTTATGAAAAACATTTGAGAAAAACAACCTGGCCTTGGGGGCTTATTTTTAGCCTACTACAAGCTTTCTGTTCTTCAGTTGTGCATTTCTAATATATATGTTACATTTCAAGGTACATTTCTAGATTAGGTACAAGTAAATGCTGATTACATTTTATATTTTCAAATAGCCTTTGTTTTCATTATCAATAGCTTCTGCAGCTGTGTATTTTCTCATAGCATAAGCAGAAAATCAATAACTCTTTGTTTAAGTCTCATGACATTAGTAGAAATGAAACATATATTATTATTTTCATGACATTAGCAGAAATCAAATGCTTTCCTGTTAATTTCCAAAGCATAAGCAGATCATAGCTGCACATATTTTTATGACATAACAGGATTGGAATGTCTCAGCAGCTCGTGCAGATTTATGCAGTGTGAAATAGAATAAATGTGTTAACCCTTTTTAAACCTTGAATGCACTAAGCATATTACTAATACATATTTTTCTGACAAGCACAAAGTAAATTAAGCATTCTATAAAATTGTAAAAAGGTATTTAAAAATTGTTGAAAGTTAATATTGTCAAACAACAGCCCTCATCTGCCTGCTTCATGGACTTAAATAAACAGTAAATATTTTAGAAAAGCTACAAGATCTTGGATTTATTTTATTTTATTCTATTTTCCTAGCATGGCACCAGTATACACTACCATTAGACTGAGAGAATATTGTTAGTAATACACTTTGTATAACAAACAAATATAGCGTCTGACTGAACAGCCGCCTAAGTGTTAACAGTTATTGATAAATCCTATTGCTCCTGCTAATCTTTAATTGTGAATTGTTCTATTTAGGAGAACCTCTGAAGAGTCCTAAAAAAAACAGAACTTTTTAACAGCTAAACAAGCAACTGTAACCTTAGCAGCCTGAAGTAAGATTGCAACACCAAGACCAATTCTCAAAATGTCGTTTTTTATCATTTAATTCCACAGTACAAAAACAATTTGTTGAGCGGTTTCATCCTATAAAACACAGGACTTTATCAGAATAAGAAATCAAATCAATCCCTCTCCTTCTATAACAGCCACAGCTTGAATCTTAATTACTAATCAACATATTAAATAATGTACCACTTGTATTTAAAAAAACAACATAGTTAAATGCATGCTTCTACTGCACTCACTCTAAATTCAATACAAAATATATCAATCATTATAAGTTATTATAATGCAATAAAAAATATTAAAAACATTTGATAATAAGTTAAAAAAATTCTTCTGTGGTTAATAAGTGTAAAATTCAAAATATAAAGTATATGGGCTGTCACTCAAATACAGACCTCATATATAATAGAGAGTATAAGGAAATCTGTTTGTTTAGTCCAGGTTCATGGAAAGCATGAAGTCTAAGCTGCCATTTAACCTCTTTCACCTCTAAATTAACTTTCGTATCACCACCACTAGGATTATATTTCATTTGTTCTAAAATTCCAAACTGAAATTTCCTAAAATTTGCACATGATTTGGAGTGCTTGAAAAGTGTGTTGTTTTCATTTTTGTTCCCTGTTTTGTAATTTTGCTCATATATACATCTACGGAGACACCTCTCTGTTTTCTCTGCATAGAAAGACAGACAACATGAGCACTTGGCAAGTTAACACTGCCTTTGGACTGACAGTTGCCTTTGTACAATTCTACAGTGGAAAGAAAATAATTTTCGAATCCAAGATTTTAATCTCTAAAATATAAGGACATTGTGCCCAAGCTCCACATCTAACTGTACCACTTTTCTGGGAACCCTGACACCCTGCTGTCCCTTTAATCCATTCCCTTAAATTGCTCCCTGTTTTATAAGCAAACCGTAGTTCAGTCCCCAATATTTGAAAAATAGATGGATCTACTCTTAGGATATTCCAATTCCTTTTTATAATATCCCTAATTTCTCTCGCTTGGGACAATTTTGGACCACCAGGGCCATTTTGTATTGATTTCCTTTTGTGGACTGTCTTTCCTTTCCTAAACCTATCCCTAACAGGAGTTTTCTACTTAATACCCCATTGGGAGTGAATGTAGATCCTAATATCTTTCACCAATTGCTGGGGATAACCCCCTAGCAATAAACATGTCCACTATAACATATAATTCGTGAGGAATATCTTCTAGATGTGATGTCATTTTTGTGATGTGAATACACTGACCCTTAACCTTAACTTTTTAAGGGTTGACTATCAGTGTATTAGAATGTAATCAATGAGATATATAAAGACATGCTTGTAGAATTGTTTTAATGTTGAGGAACATTTTCCTGATCTGATTAGCAGTAAGTCATTTGCGTGTAATTTTAAATATTTGTTTTGATAGTTAGGATGGTGAATCACTGATAAAATGTGAAAAATTACTTGTTTTTGACTAAATCCACAAGGTTGTCTTGAGGTTAACATTTTGATGTATTCAGTACACAATAAGATAAGTTAGGCTCCGGCTTGCCTTTAAATAGCCTGCCATAATATAAAGCATATATAACCATAATTAACATTCATCGTTTTCAAGCTATATACCATTGCTAAATTTGATACAATTAGGTGACTTATTCCAGTCATCCACAACTCTCTATCTCTCTCTCTCTCTCTGTCTGAGAACAAGAACATGGTTTTGTTATTTTTTTAAACTAGCTTAAAAATCTCACATTATCAGTTTTGCTCTTTCTAATCCACAAAACAAATTCCTTGTGAAATTATACACTTATGCCATGTAGCTCTATTTATGTATATATTTGATGCTGTATTGTACGTTAATTGAGCCCTGCCTAAAATCATTCTAATATATTTTCTTTCAATCATTTAGCAATTTTTTGTAGAGAACACATAAAAAGGCAAGTGAAATTTTCATAACATACTGATTTCAGGATTTGATAAATGTTTTTATAAAACCTATACTTTTGTTATATAATATTATTGCTTTGCTTGTTGCTCAGAAAAGTTTAAGTTTAAATCAACCCATGTGCCCACATTTTAATGCTTAGATACGTGATCTATTTTACTGATAGCAATGCTGAAACCAGAATATGTTTGTCAAGTTCAGAAGGTCATTATCTTAATCCTGCTGACATTTCTGGTCACATGATTCTCATCTACTTATTCACATTTTCTAGATGTGTTTAGAATGTTTTAATCATAACCTCTTCATTAGTTATATATTTTTGAAAATTAAGATACTCTACATATTGACAATGAAAAACATTTGATGGAATATTTATATTAGACAAATAAAGGTATAACAGGTAGGGCCCTAGATTTTACCATTATACAATCCTAAACAAGATTTGTATCCAACCAACTATTTCCTGTCTTGAAGCCAACTGACTTTCCAATTTAGCAAAGTTGTGGACAGTCTGGGTTTCCAAAACTTACCAATCAATTTTGTATAATTTATTGTGTCAAATGGTGAGAAGAAATTATTAAAATTATATCTGTTTGCATACTTTTATCCAATCCACTAATCATATTGTTGCAAAAAGCTGGTAGTAGTGCTTAACTCTCCAATATGTTTGTCCATTACTAGACCCTACCTGACACACCTTTCCTTTATAGATCATCTTGGTAATCACAACATTTCATTTTCCTGGATTATTTATGCTGTTCTAAAACTGACTGTGTAGATGAGTTTTAGTTTTACCATGAATAGATGAGTGTTGCAGGTTTTACCAAAACTTCAAGTGTCTTTAAATCTCTGCTTGTCAAATCATCCATACTGGAAGCCTTGGCAACATCTAATAAAGCAAAAGTTATTGTAACATCATCTTCATGAAACCATAGAGGTCCTTAAACTCCTGCCTGTCTAATAAGGTCTGATCCTACAGCTCCATATGTTTTCCTCAGAAGTTAGAACAGATGGGGAAAGTTTAATTTGGGTAATTGATTTTCTTATTAGGATTGGTTGTGAAGCCACTTCCTGCAACTCGCCTGATATAATTAAAAAGGCTTTCCTGCTGTCCTGAGTATTCCAATCCTCTTAAGTTCTTTGATAATGTAGAGTTCCTTGTTTTATCAGTTTATCCAATTTACTAACTTTATTGTAATGTTCCTAGTTTCCGAATCTCTTCCTCATCATCAGTTTATTCTTGAGGATCATCAGTCTTCTGGTCAGCTATCCTAGCTTGTCCTGTCCTACTAGTTGGCCTCCCCTGGACTTGAATAGTTCTTTACCTTTTCAAATTCATGCATGGTATTTTTAGGCTTGGTTATTTGCACTTCTATATTTTGTTTCTACTGATATTTTAAGCCATAAAACTAGCATACCTAGAAAGTGCAAATAGTAAAATTTTTGTAGCTGGATTGTGTGGCTTACTCTTTCACATACTTTTTAAAGCTTAGTGAATAAAGCAATTCTAATGTTTTTTTTATGCACATTATTATGTATTGTTATCTGCTGATGATTGTAATGGGTTATTTCATCAATACCTTTTCTGAAATTGTATTTCAAGAAGTATTTATTAGTTTTTTTAATACTTTGATTTTTATATGAGTCTATAACTGGATAGGTTGATGAAAAGATAACATTTGGGAAGTGATGTTATAGATAATTTTCATTTACCAGAAAATGACCATACTGCTTTGTTTGTCTGATTTGTGAGTCTGTTTTACATGTAAGTGAGGTGAGCATGTGGGCCTGGTATAACACAGTTGTACAAAAAAAGTAAAATTGAACATAAATTATGGAAGAATAGAATTTAACCACAAATGAATTAGGTCAAATTAGAATATTAAGAACTTGACAGAGAGTAAATAATGCTCTTATATTTATTGTTATACTAAGCTTGAGTAGGAATGTCTGGGGTCGTAATAGAGATAGTTTGAGTTTGTAATCTGAACATGTAGAATTACCTGGACATATCTTGTAATCTTTCTAAAGTAAAAGTCTGTAAAAAGTCTAATTTTCAGGAAAGTCTTAAGGATATTAAATTGGTGGGGTTGGGTGTAATGTGAGGTATTATTGTTTGCTATTGTTAAGAAGTCCATAAGAGCTTCACGTGAGTTATTTTGTGAATGTTCTATTAAATGTTGAATAGAATAAGGTACATTTGACATCATGGGGACTTGTAAATATTTAATTTAGCTCCAGTATTTTGGAGGGCTTTTAAAATGAAGGTATTCCCTTTGCCTGTAATGCTTCATTTCTGTTGCTTTAATTATAGTTCTCCAAGTATCTTTAAACTGTAAATATATTACATGGTAATTTTGTAGTTCTAAGTTGTGCCAGAGTTTGCCTCTGTCATCTAGTAATCTTGATGTCTGCAGTTAACCACAGACATCTGTTTTTATTATATTTAGATGGGTTAATACAACAAAGAGTGTTCTGTATATCAATAAGTATTATAAGTATTATTGGAAAGTGGAGTAAGCTTATTCAGTTTCTCTTCGGTTATAGAGTGGTAGCCAGCCAATATTGGATAAGCTAAGTGACATCTGACTGACTGTAACATTTTCAAAAGAGCAAAATACTTTATATATATATATATATATATATATATATATATATATATATATATATATATATATATATATATATATATATTTATAATGTGTGTGTGTGTGTTTTTAAAGGGTCCAGAAAAAAATATTTGAAAGTGATCACTACTGATGCTTGTACCTTAGTATGGCTACTACTGTTGTGAGCATTAGTGGTTAGATGCCTAAAAGAGCACTATGTTCATGTTCCTGTTTTGTCTATAAATTTGTTCATGCATTATGTTAATGCAGTTGCAATTTCTATTATCTTAAAAGGTTTATTCCCATGATATTTTGGTTCTTCCAGGGGTAGCTAGCTCTATGCATTTTTTGATAAATGTGTGTGGTCTGTGAACCCTGCTCCTGTATTATGGTCAGCAGAGGTGGAGTCATATGTGATTTTTTAGATTCCATCACACAGTATGTTGAAGTTGCAGTTCTTCTATGTAAAACTCTGGTATAGAGGAAGTACTGTCTTTACATTTAAACCATGTGTCAGTAACTACACAGACATGGATGATTTCCAAAGTCAGGAGTGCCTCAAGATCAGGTAATTTATTGTTTAGACTTCTATAATTAAGGAGCACCGCCTTAATGTAATCCATTTTCAGGACTGATATGCTAATTATGTTGGAATGTCCATCAACAGGACACTGCCTAAAATGGTATCAGGAGGCAACAAAGGTAGATGTAGGCAGTCTTGTCTTTCCCTCTTAGTATGAATTTCCATTTGTTCAACTATTCCTTCATTCTGTCTTCATTTTCCTTATATGCAATTTTTTTGTAATGTTGCAAACTGTCTTCTTGTAGAAGCAAACATATCCACATATTCTTTATATTTGTGCATCCTTTCAATCTTTCTTTTTCAGTTTTACTTTGTAAACTTCCAACGTCATCAATTTTCAATTTTTTTTGTATTATGATCAGCAGAGGTGGAGTCATAAGTGATTTTCTATATTCCATCACATAGTATGTTGAGGTTGTAGTTCTTATATGCAAAACTCTGGTAGAGAGTAAATGCTATCTTTTTTATTATTATTTTATTTATTTGCTGTTGGTTTGCCAGGATGGTCCATTGGGCCAGTAAGAACCCATTTTCAATGGAGTCCTGGGGAAAAAAGCTCCATTAAAGACAATAATATCATCAAAGTTGTAGGTTACATAGTAATGCTGAAGTACAGATTAAATCATAGCATTTAAAGATACAATTCAAGAAATTTCCTACTGTAGAAATATAACAGCAGGGCAATGAATACATGGGATGCTAGAGGCTGCAAGTATGGAAGAGAGATAGGTGAGGAGTTGCGAGAAAAAAGACAGAAGAAAGGAGGAGAGGAGGTGGATGGATGAGGAAGAGATGGAAGAGGAGAATAGGGAGGGAGGAGGAGAAGAGCAGGGAGGGAAGAATAGGCAGAAAAAGTTATGTGGGGTGGGAGCAGGAGCATTTCCAGAGGGATATTAGATATGAGTGAAGTAAGGTTTTGAAGGTACAGTGGCTAGCGGTGGTACGGATGGATGGTGGTAGGGAGTTCCACAGGCAGATAGGAGATTTTTGCCAGGAGGATGGGCAGGTTTGTGCAATTCAATCAGATTCTGAATGTTGGCTCTTAAGAGGCTGTCTGGAAGATGCATTTTAAAGATAGAAGAAATGGAGGGGCAGAGGGAGGGACTGAAGGTGAGTTTGTGGACATGAATGAGTTGAATGTAGGTGAGATGATTGGGTAGCTCTAGCCAGTTTAGTTTATGAAGAGCAATACAGTGATGGGTAGATGATTTGTGGTTTGAGGCAAACTTGGCAATTTTACTATAACAGGAAGAGAGTTTTGTCTTAAGAGAGGATTATAGGTTAGTAAGGAGTGTTGTACCATATAGGCAAGAAGGGATGAGGTATGTGGTAGAAAGAATGAACTTAGTAGAGGGAGTGAGGTAGCAATTTTGGCGGTAGAGGATACCAAGTTTCTGGTGTTTTTTTTTATATTTATTTGTAGGTGGGTGTCGAACTTAAGCTGGTCATCAATGAGGACACCTAATAGTTTAGCCTCACGTACTAATTCGAGGGAAGTATTGTTTTGGCTAGTGATGGAGAATGAGTTTTTGTCTATGGTGGATGTTTTAGAAGGGGTAAATATCATAAGTTTTGTTTTTGAAGCATTGAGTGCTAGGTGATTATCTAACATCCACTGTTCAGTGATAGAGAAAGCATGTTGGGTTAGTTTTATGAGGGTGGGGGTGGAGGTGGTAGAACACATGATAGTGGAATCATCTGTGTATTGGATGAATTTTGCATGATGGACTGAATGGTGGAAATCATTAATGAAAATATTGAACAGAAAGGGACCTATTATTGAACCCTGTGGTATGCCTGTGAGGGTGTTGAGGAATGAGGAGGTAGCTTTTTTCCATTTCACTGCTTGCTGCCTAGTAGATAGGTAACTCGTAAACCAGTTAAGAGAGGAGAGGGATAGATTTAGACTAGAGAGCTTAGTTAAGAGAAGGTTATGAGAGATGGTATTGAAGGCCTTTGAGAGGTCTAGGAGGAGGGTAGATACGAAGCAGCCAGAGTCGCAGGCTTTGTTAACAGTTTTGAGGAAGGAGAGAAGAGCAGTGGTAGTGCTGTGGCCAGGTCTGAATCCATGTCGTGCGGGGGTTAGTAGGTGATTGTCTATAAGATAGGGTAGAAGTTGTAGGTGAATACATTTTTCAAGAATTTTAGAGATAGGGGATAGGATGGCGATGGGTCAGACATTTGGAATATTGATATTGTTGCCTCCTTTGTGAAGGGGAATAATAAAGGCCTTTTTCCAAAGCTGGGGTATGTGGCCTTCTTGGATTGAGCAATTTATTAGAACATAGATGGGGAGGGTAATGGCTTTGGCAGCTTTCTTTAGAAAGTAGAAGAGTATGTTATCAGGGCCGTTGGAGCATGGTTTTAATTTCTGGAGAATTTATTTATAGTAGACATGAGAATGAGTTTTGTAGAGAAAGTAAGAAATTGGGAAGTGGCAGTGTTAGGGGATGAAGAGGTAGGGGCAGGTGAAGGAGAGGATGTAGAGTTGTTAGTGAAGGATAATGTTTGCTTGGCAATTGAGTTGATGAAGAAAGAATTAAATTGGGTGGCCAAATCCATGTCTGAGGCATTTGGATCAGGGCAAGGGTTTTCTTTTTTACTGGGGTTGAGGGGAGAGGTGATACCATTCCAGACGTTTTAAGGATTTGTCTTATGGCTAGTTTGGAGTAAGGAGAGATAAGCTTTGTGGTCTGCTATAATAAGCTTTTTGACTTTGTTGCAAAGTGTTTTATATTCATTAAAGGTGAAGGGATTTTTATTTTTCTGGTGGCATTTCCAAGCTTTGTCTCTTAGGTGCATGGCAGCTAGTGTATCTTTGGTTAAGCCAAGGGACAGTTTTACTTTTTATTCTTTTTGTTTTTAGTGGGGCAAAGGTATCTAAGAGGTTTAAGAATGTAGAGATAAAGTAAGTAACTACATCTTCCAGGCAGAGAGTTTTTAGAGGGTTCCAGTTTGTGGATTTTGGTGAGTTTGAGAAGGTATTGGGAATGAAGTTGTTTAGGGAGCATGTGAAGATATAGTTGTGTGAAAGTTGTAAGGGGAAGGGAAGGCGACGAGCAAAAGTGGGGAAGTGATCACAAAGAGAGTAGGAAAGGCTGCCACTGTCAGAGCTGTAGTGAGGGTGAGAGACTAAGATCCAGTCTAGGGTACTACCTGAGGAGTAGTCTTTGGAGGGTGTAGTAGTGGAACTTAGCTGAGTAAAATTATAGAGGTTTATATTTAGGGGGTTTGTTGGGGAATGAATGCTCATCCAGTTATTGTTGACATCACCCAGAATTATGGTCTCATTGCATATGTTGGTGGAGAACCAGGACAGAATATCTTTTAGAACTGGGATATTATCTCCAGGAGGAATGTAAAGGGAGGCTATACATATATGTTTGTGTCTATTTATTTGAAGTAGAGCTAGAATTAGCTCAGCATTAGTGAATTGGGGAACAGGTGTAGTGTAAGGAGTAACTGACAGGAAGGACAAGTAGAGGAGAGCCACACCCCCACCTTTTTATGGCTTCTGTCTTTTCTGATGATAGACTAGTTGGGGGGGGGGTATGTTGAAGTCTTTTATATGGGGTTGTAACCAAGTTTCTGAAATGGATAGGATATCTGGTTGGTTGTGGAGAAGCCATGCATGGAGATTGGGGATGTTGTTAGTTATACTTTGAGCATTTAGGGAAGTGAAATAATGGATTTTGCTGTTGAGGAGGGAGTAGAGGGGCCAGGGTTAGGGTGTATGTCTCCAGAGAGAAGGATAGTAATAAGTTGGTGAATATGGAAAAAGAGGTGTTTGGACTGTTTACTAACAGGTGTGAGTGTTGTGACTTTTGTGGGGATAGAGCTGAATAGAGTGGGAGTGGAGTGTTTACAGGATGAAATAAGTTTATAGGGAAAAGTAGATGGTTATAGATAGGATATAGATAGGGGATATTAGGATTGTGTGGGTTGTGAGGGAAGTGAGTTTGTTGTATGAAAAGGTGTAGAATGATTAGAAGTAAGAGGTTGGGTGAGATAGTTTAGATAGGATAAGATGAGTAGAAGAAGTATTTGAGTTGTGAAGAAAGCAGGTGTTGAAAGCATTGTGGGTTTATAAATGTGTTGAGGGAACATGTTATATTGAATAGATAGTGGAGTGGGCTGTACTGAGTATTATAATATATTGTAGGAGGGGCAGGGTAGGTGGAGACTAGTTGGTAGGGGGTGGGTTATAAGGAGATAGTATGGGTAGGAGATGGGATGAATTGATTGGATAGTGAGGGAGTCGCTGTGGTTTGTGGAGTATAAGTGTAGAGGTACTGGGGCGGGTGTGAATTGGGGGCAGGGTAGGGACGCGAGTGATCCCACAGGGTGAATGGAGCAGGTAGATCCAAGCAGAAGGAAGAGGAGTAGTCAGAAAAAAACAATCAGTGAGACAAGCAGCAGACTCAAGGGACACCAGGGGTAAGACACTGGGTTCCTGTTTAACTATAGTATGGTATAGATAAACTGAGAATTTACTGGGGTTTGGGACTAAAGACGGTCAGATATAAATTGACTGTAAAAACTTTCTAAATGTTAAAGCCTTTTAAAATATTAACGTGGAGACTAGTGTTAGAGCCTTTTTTAAATATTAGCATTGAAAAGAGGGATAGATAGTGGATAAATCCTTCCACTTGGTGGTCAAATTGATTAACTACAGGGAAGCGCACCCTGAGTAAATTATTCAGCAGTACAATGTTGTCAAATAATTTTCCCAGTGAAGTACATGCACGTTGTTGAAGTTCTTTGGGGGAAGGCTGAATGGTAACACAAATCACTGTAGGATCCCCTTAGGAAGTTCTGTCAAGGGAAGCCAGGGTGTTAAGTAGAGCAGTGGGAGACACCTGGGATAGTAGAGATGCAGCAGTAGTAAGCAGCATGTGAAGCCAGCAGCCTTCGGCAGGACAGGACTACAGGGGAACAGAGAAATTTTAAAAATCATTCTTTACATTTAAACCATTCATTAAGGTACTGTACATGTCACTGTACCTTTTCCCAATCCAACAACCATCATAACACACTGCTGCATGGTCCCCTAGCTTAAAACCTTGAAGCATCATGTAGGGCTGGCCCCGTAGCCATGCTGAGTGCTTATGAGGCATTCTGTGAGAGGCCTATACTAAATAGCTGTTCTGTTAAACTTATACATTTAGAAGAATTATCATATATTTGTTCAAAGTATGAACATCATCTGCATTAAATACATATCTAACAAATTCTTGCTTTACTACCTGCTAACACGTTTTTACAATATCACTCACAAATACAGCTAACTAGAGTCAGTTGGACTGCACTCTGTAATGTATATACATATCTTTATTTATTAGCATTCCTTTTCTCTGAAATGAGACTGATTTCTTTGTGTGTGTATGTGTGTGTGTGATCACTGATCTATCCCAGTTAACAAATTCTCACACTCTCTGCAACTATGTGTTTATTTTGTGATCTGCAATGATGAAATACAAACATTTATTAACTTTGGTAGATGAATTGCAGACAAATTACAAAGGAAGTTAGCTTGTCTTGTATGCTTTTTTTTATTGTTGAAAAAATGGTACTGTATCCAGGAATTAGTTCAGTTCTTCCATACTACACTCATGAATGCACACAACACTATTCCATAAATAGTAATAACTGATAAATTTAAATTATTAAATATACATCCATGCATTATTCAATCAGTGAACCACTGGTTAAGCATCAGGATACAAAAGGGCTGAGTGAGGTTTTGGTATCTGTCCTAATGGAAGTTAACAGTGGTGTCCAAAAGGACTTTATCCAGAAGCAACCTTTTTTACATCAGGCAAAAGAAAATGTAAATGGACTCAGGCTAATCTCTTTCTTTACTGCTTCTTAGCCAGGTTGTGGCTGAAAGGGCTAATAGACCAGTCTACCCTGTTATTATAGTACTAGCACTGTCCTTCTAACTTATATACAGACTGCCAATAAAGCTAGAGATAATGACAAACTATTTCCTCCTTATTTCTAGACTTGTCTAAAGCCTTTGACACAGTTTGTCACAGCAAACTTCTATTTCAAATGTCCTCACTAAGTCTCTCTCATCCCACCCTTCTGTGGTTCAGATGCTACCTGTCTAATAGGCATCAGTCAGTAAAATGGCACTCCATGCTCTCTCCTTACCTCCTAGTCACCACTGGTATACCACAAGGCTCTGTCCTTGGTCCCCTCCTCTTTAACATTTTCACCAACACCTTCTAAACTTCCATACAACAGGCCACCCTAATGCACTATGCAGATATTTGCACTCTCATTTCCACATCTGACAACATGGTACACCTCCATAAAATTACTCAAGAAGCTTTAACAGACACTGAAACATGGCTCTATAAAATCACAACTCATGCTCAACCCAAAAAAGACCAAACTACTACTTTTTTCCCCAAATCCCTCTCTCATGAAAAAAAAATTCAAAGTCCTCTCTTTTGATAATACAACCACTGATGTCCCTTCTCATCGTCATCATCATCAGCCCCCTTTTTCAAATTTTTTTCTACATGGAGTTGGGGTATCGTGTTAACTGCTGCCAGCTCTCTCAATTCAGTGCCACACTCCTGCCTTCTTCCACACTCATGCCTGACTGTCACAGGTCTTCTTTCACACAATCCATCCACCTCTTTGCTGGATGTCCTCACGTCCTCTTATCTTCTTCCTGTGTGTTCCAAATCTTCCTCAGCAGATTGCCTTCTGCTTTTCTGCTTGTGTCCAAACCACCCTAATCTGTTCACTTTGATCTTTTCTGCAATTGGAGCTACTTTAGCGTTTGCTCTTATGTCCTCATTTCTTCGTCTGTCCCACAGTGTGCATCCAACAACCATTCTCAGAGACTTCATGTCTATCACCTCTAGCTTCTTCAACTGTTCTGCCTTTACTGCCAAGGTTTCTGTACCATACAGTAGTACTAGTCACACCACTGTCTTGTACACCTTACTTTTCAGCTTTTTAGGCATTCTTCTGTCATAGAATACACCTGCCACTCTATGCCAATTGGCTGCAGCCCCTCTGATTCTAGCTTTGACCTCTTCATTCAGACTTCCCTTCTTCTCAACCACCCCTCCTAGATACTTGAAGCTGTTCACCTTTTCCACTATCTTCCCTTCTATCTCTATTCTCAACTTTTTATGATTTCCCCAGTTGCTGCCATTACCACCATCTTATCTGTGCTTAGTTTCATCCCATGTGCCTTCAGTTTTGCATTCCATTCTATCTTTGATGAAGTTCTAGCTCAGAGTCTGCCTGTAATGCCACATTGTTTGCATGCAGCAACGTTGTTGATCTGTCCCCTCCGACCTGTTTGTTAATGTAGTCTGTCACCAGAATGAACAGCGGTGGGCTCAGATCTGAACCCTGGTGTACACCCACTCCCACTGGAAACCCCTCTGTGAGGCTGAACACTGTTCGTACTTGAGTCATTGGGTCCTTGTACATAGCCTGCACTAATTCTAATCAATGTTTCTGGGACTTCTAATCACCACAGTACTGCCCAGATCAGCTTTCTTGGGACCTTGTCATATGCTTTCTCCAAGTCTAAGAATGCCCAGTTGGACTCTATCCTCATCTCTAGCATCTTCTCAAGTACCTGTCTCACTGCAAACATCAGGTCAATTATGCTGCATCCTGATCTGAATCTGAAATTCTCATCTCCCATCTTACATTCAACTACTCTGCATATCTGTTTATCAATCACCCTCTCCAGAACATTCATGCAGTGTAATAGGAGTTTAGTGCCTCTGTTCTGCCCACAGTTTTGGATGCCCCCTTTGTTCTTGTACACTGGCACAAGTTTGCTTATTCTCCAGTCATCTGGGATAGGCCTTTCTCTCCACACTGTTATTTGTACCCTCAGGAGCCATTTCTCCCCTAGCTCACCCAGCATCTTTATCATATCTGTTGTGACCTTATCTGAGCCTGCTGCTTTCCCTGACTTCATTTTCCTTAGTGCTGTTCTTACTTTTTCTAGGGTGGCCTCCTCTTCTTCTCTCATTGTAGGCTATTTCTGGGGCAGTACAGCTTCTGTGGGGTTTTCTTCATTTAGAAGCTGCTGGAAATACTCCTTCCATCTGCCTTTGATGTCCTGTGGACTGGTGAGCAGGTTGTTGCTAGCATCTCTTATGAAGAGTGTCTAACTATCTTCTTTATCTTTCTGTCTTTGCCTTGCAACCTGATATAGTTTCTTTGTGCCACCTAATGAGTCACTTTCCAGAAGTTGGTAGAGTGAATCTGGTGTCCTATTATTTGCTATTGCAACTTCTTTCTTAGCTTCTTTGTTAGCCAACCAGTAGTCCTTCCTAGCCTGGTCAGTCTTTTCTACCTCCCACTTCTTCCTGCACTCCTTCCTTCTTTTGATGACTTCCTGGGCTTCTGCATTCCACCACCAGCTTTCCTTATGTGCCTTATTTTCTTACCTGGCTTAGCCACATACCCTTTCTGTAGTCCTAACACATGCTGTTTTTAAGTGCTGCCATTCTTGTTCAACTCCAGCTATTTCCTCATCTTCTTGGGGTGCTAGTGCCCTGAGTAATTCCTTGAACTGTTGTACTTTTTCTCCAGTCACCTTCCAGATATTCAGCCTGGTCTCTATTGACCTTACAGCCTCTGACCACTGCTTGCAGCTGATTGTCACAACTAGTGGTTTATGCGGTGGGCCAACTGTTTCACTGGTGATGACTTTGCAATCATGGATTCTACCTCAATGCCTTTTCCTTAGTAGGAGGAAGTCTACCTGAGTTGCATGTTCAAGCACTCTTGTATGTGATCTTGTGGCTTTCTCTCTTTCTGGACCATGCATTGGCTACTATCAAGCCATTTGCCAGCTAGAAGTCTAGAATGGCTTCTCCTTCTTTATTCCTGTTGCCTCACCCATGTGGACCCAGGCAGTCATCATATCCTGTTCTGTCTGTCCCAATATGAGCATTTAGGTCACCCATTACCAACACCAATTCATGTTGTCCTGCTTTATCTAGTAGGTCCTACAACTGATGTCTGAATGCACTCTTTTCCTCACTATCACAATCCTGCTGTGGGGCATAGGCTGAGGTTATGAATACTGCCCTATCATTACACTGGAGTCTGATTGCCATGAGTCTGTCATTAATCCTGATGATACCCCTCAATGGCTTCTGAAGCTTCTCTCTCAGCACAATTCCAATGCCATTTCTAGTCTGTTCCCCTCCTGAGTAATAGAGTCTGGAACCCAAGCCAAGTAGCTTTGCTGCACTGCCCTTCCATCTCATCTCTTGGATACATAGGATGTCCAGCCTCTTCCGTATTATCATGTCATCCACTTCCAAGCTGCATCCTGTCAGTGAACCTACATTAAGCATAGCAATTCTCAGTTCATGTTTGGCAGGTTGGTTAGTTTTATGTCCAGCTTTTGCTCAACAGAGCTATTCCTGGTAACCCAGGCTGGGCAAATGGACACCGAATGGCCAATAGCTTATTGAACCAGGGTTGCTGGGCTTTATGACAGGAACATACTAGCCAATAAGGGCACATATACCCCTCCTACCATTAGCGAGGGTCCCTGGCATAGGTTAGAGTGGGCCGGGTCTGAACCCACTTATCACCAGTAACTACCCATGCCCATTTAGTCAACATGACTGAATCACCTACAGCCATATTTTACACCGTTAAGTGGCTAGCCCTGCCATGGTGTGCAGTCTGTGATCCATGTTCTCCTATCTTGAAGATACAGTGAACCACAGTAGATGCCCAAAGCGGTTGGTCTGTACAATTCTTCCTCCTATAGGGCACCATGTAGAGTCTGTGCTGCTGCCCACGGCTCTATTCATTGGTGAATTTGAGATGGAAACACTCAACATGTTTTTTGGACGTGGAAGAAACCCCACAGAGACACAGAAGAATGTGTAAACTCCAAACAGGCATTGGTCGGAGGTCAGGATCAAACCTTGTGCATGGGAGGTGAAGACCTTAACCATTATGCCAGTTGGTCTTAATTGAAGTCACTTCTCGTAGCAAACTGTTAGGGGTGATAGTGGATGATAATATAATAATATTGTAATATAATATATTGTTATATATATAAAAAAATGCACTTTATTCATCTGCTTTTACTGTAATTGTGTTTCTTCCCGCTTTATTACCTTATTTTGCTTGTGCTTCTTCTTAAAAGTACTCAATTGTATTATTGTGCTGCAGTTATTACTGCTTGGTAGTAGCCTGATTAAATTGTAACTGCTATTCTAAGCCTTTTGGTTTAAGCACTTGGGCGTCAAACCAGTTGTTTTACATTAAGAAGGTTTGTGGACTGCATTGTTGTGGCAGGACAGGTAGCTTACATCCTTCTAAGTTAGGAACTGCTAATTGAAGACTCAGTGTCTGTTATTCTAAAAGTGCATTAGTTCTGGTTTAAGCACTTTGGCTTCAGGCCAGTTATTTTACATTAAGAAGGTTTGTAGTCTGCACTCTTGTGGGAGGAGAGGCTAGATTCTGCCCTTCTGAGCTGGGAATTTCTGGTTAAAGGCTTATTGTGCCTGCTTATTTGATCTGTTTCTTTCTGAAATTTGTGCGCTTTGTTTGCTGTAGTCCAGAAGTTAGTAGTTTATTGGCCATTTTGGGCTAATTTCTATCTCTTTCATTTCCCTGCTATAAAAAACGCATTTGCATGGTTTTGCTCGCTGGGCAGTGCTTGTTAGTTAGGGTTAAACTATTCCCGGCTCCACAAAGTCTACTCTTCAATTTTTCCCTTGGAACTAAACAAACTTTCATCTTAAGCACTCAAACCATTCATTTTACAGCCCAGCACTTGCGCAAAACACATAGTAAGCACTAATTAACCCTAGCACTAGACCCCCTATACTGTCCAGAAGGACAAGGCTCTCTATTCGTCCCTACCAGCTAATCAGTAAAACAGCTCACTTTACCTATTCAGGCATGTCCAAAGGGCAGTTTCAGGTGTACTCTCCAGTCCAACTGGTGAATCTGGGAATTCTGAGGCAATGTTACAACTGCCTCATGTATACAGACAACCCTCCCTCCTACCACCAAACACTAATATATGTGAGAGATGCAATTATACAGCCAAACTGGAGGCAAAGCTCTCTCAACCCAAGACTGGAACAGACAGTCAAGAGAAGAAGGAAAATACTTGCATCATACCACCAGTTTCACATAGACCTACTAAACCAACACTGGCAAATAACACACAGAAATACAAGAAAACATACTCGGAGGCTCTAAATAAAAATCTGCAAAAGCAACAGAGACCTCCAAAGCATACACCCAAGCAACCTCCACACCCCATCACAAACCATGAAACACATACTTCACATAATCAGTGTGCCACACAATCACAGCCCTTAAGGCAAAATAACATACCCAACACACTAGTAATAGGTGACTCTTCAGTCAGGCACACTGATGTCCCACTAACTAGGCTGGACAAGGAAAAGGTTACAGTTAGTTGCTTGTTGGGTGCCAGGGTCCGCCATATAACACAAGCACTCAGGTCACTCCAGAACAAGTACAAATATGACTCTGTCATTGTCCATGTTGGTGTGAATGACCTGAGATGTACCTCCCTGGACTACATGAAAAGAGACATGGAAGAGCTCTCTGATCATGTAGCCCAGGCTGGTATGACCCTGACCCTGAGTAGCAGCCTGCCCTCAACCAGAATGATGCCACAGTATAAAGAAAAAATGATCAATTTCAACAATTGGCTAAGTTTCCGGTGTCATTCAAAGGGGATCCAGTATCTGTCTACCTGAGATGACATGCTCGATAAGCCACGTTGCTTCACAAGAGATGGCTTGCACCTGTTACCCTTGGGCTTTCAAATACTGGCTAAAGCTTTTGCCGCTCCCATAGTGCCTTTTTTAGACAAGGCTCAAAAGACAAACCCACCACCGTAAATAGCACAAGTAACCAAAAACTGAGGGTAATGCTATTCAACGCCAGAAGTCTAAACCTCAAAATGCATGCACTCGAGACACTCCTCAGTATGGAGAACATCAATATCTGTGCAGTAACAGAAACCTGGTTTAAGGCTCCAGAGAGCACCCCAGCACTACCAGGCTATAACTCATACCATACTTTTCGGCCACAGAACCCAGACCAAAACACAAAAGGTGAGGGTGTATCCATATTCATCAAGGATACCCACACCTCCAGGTTAGTGGCACAGCACAATGCCTCAGAGATCATCCATGTGCAACTAACAATAGGCAAAACTGCAATTCAAATTGTAGCTTGCTACAGATCACCCACCATGACTCAGGATCCCCATTTCGCATTTCTGGAGACACTGGAAAATATGAAGGTCCTACCAAATGCCCTAATATTGGGTGATTTCAATTACCCAAACATTAACTGGGAGAACTACTCAAGTACTAACTCCCTTGCCCAACGCTTCCTAGAATTTATAAACTCGAAAGCCCTGGATCAACTGGTCAACATCCCCACCAGAGGTGACAACATATTGGACCTGGTCATCACCAACATGGTCAACTGGTGTTCTACACCGGAGGTCAAACCCTCGCTGGTTAGATCAGACCATAGACTAATCACTCTGGATATCTACATTCTGTCCCACCCCCATTCAAGGAAACCACCATGAAAAATTTTTCAAAAGCAAACTTCACATTGCTTAAGACTGAGGTGGAAAGGTTCACAGCCCCCATGCTAAAGGACAACGCTGTACAAGCTGTTGAATCCCTTACAAAGGCACTCTATGAGTACCTGCAAAAATGCATGGATTGTGTTATCCCAAGCAAAACCAAGACTCACTCCTCCAAGAAAAGGAAACCAGTCTGGTGGACCCCTGCCATAAACAAGCTATACAATAGAAGGAGGAAACTAGTACAGAAAAGAGTAAATCCCAAGAAGGAAAGACATCCCTGATTAGTATCAGAAAGAAACTACGATCCCTCATAAAATCATCCAAGGCTAGCTTTGAAAGAAAAATTGCCAAGGACTCCAAAGATAACCACAAAGCGTTCTTTAGCTCTGTCAAGAACCTAAGTGGAAACTCTCAGATCTGCTCTGAGTTAGTGCAGAATGGCACAAAATACACTGAACCGACTGATATTGCCAACATTCTGGCAGACAGGTTTAGTGCAAACTTCACCCGCCTCTCACCCCCTAAAGGGCCCATAACCATACCAGAAGAATGTAGTGCCCTGGCAATCACTGACACACAAGTTAAAACAGCCCTATCCAAAGGCAAAAATACAGATTCAATGGGACCAGATGGTGTCCCAGGCTGTGTCTTACACGAGCTCCAAAATGAACTAACCCCTCACCTAAACACACTGTTCAAACTCAGCCTGTCTACATGCTACGTACCCATAGAGTGGTGTACAGAAACAGTTATCCTGCCCCGCAAAGGTGGAGCCACAACGGACCCCAGGAACTATCGCCCTATAAGCCTGACTAGCCTGGTCTGCAAGGCTATGGAATGCATCATCATGGAATTCATTAACAGAGGCATTGGGAACCATCAAACATTGGACCCTACCCAGTTTAGCTTTGTTAAGGGCAGATCATGCCTCCTAAACCTGGTGGACTTCTTTGAGACAGTTACCAAGGCTTTAGACGAGGGAAAGGAGGTTCACACAGCCTACCTAGACCTTGCAAAGGCTTTCAACACCATTCACATTCTGGTATTATAGACAAGCTCACCAGCCTGAACATAAACCCCTACATCATGAGATGAGTTGCCAATTGGCTCACGGATAGAACCCACATGGTGAGAGTTGCAGGCTCTAGGTCAGACTCTAAACCAGTTACAAGTGGCAAACCCCAGGGCTCAGTCCTGGGACTCCTCCTGTTCGGTATATACTTCTCAGAGGTACAGGCAAGCACAGGAGGACTATGGCTGACCAAGTTCACAGACGACTGCAAACTGGGGGCCATAATTGACTCTCCAGCTGATAGAGACATCCTCCAGAAGACTCTCACTGAGACGGATACCTGGTGTCAAAATCATGGTCTTAAGCTAAATGCCAAAAGGCACATAGTCATCCCCTTTCGAAAAAACAAAGTACCCGTGAACTACCACATACGTGGTAGTCCCCTAAATACAGAAAATGTAATAAGTCTGGGGACCCAAGTAGATAGTAATCTCTCCTTTGATAATCATATTGCCAAGGTGGCTCACCTAATCACAAAAGGGTTCGCACCTAAAACAAAAGAGGTTATTGTGCCCTTCTACTCATCACTCATCAGACCCATCATAGATTACAACATCCCATTTGGGATTTACCTTACAAGACAACTGCAACATCTGGAAAGACTACAGAAGTACCTCACCAAGAGGATTACTGGCCTCAAACATATGCCCTATGCAGCCCGACTGAAGAAACTCCAGCTGTACTCGGTTGCATACCGTTTACTCAGAGGTGATCTCTGCCTGACATACAAGGCCATGTCCAACCCAGAATTGATGGGCATGCTCCACCTAAAAAAAAAAACAAATCCCCGAGAGCCACATGCTCTAGGGATCTAAACCTCACCACAACGATAAATAGGATGTGTTGGAGGGATAGATTCCTGTCCCAGAGACTCCCCATGCTTTGGAACAGGATACCAGTCTACATTAGGCAGAGCCCCTCACTAACACTCTTCAAGAGAAACCTTGACGAGTGGATGGGAAACAGCAAATTTACCCCGGGGATCACTGCAGTGGCTCTGCTGGACAGAGGCACAGGGAACTAATGACTCTGCTGGACTGAGGTACAGGGAACTAATCTAAGAGGGCGGCGAAAGCCAACACATTCTGGCTAGGCTTAGAAATGCCCTCGGGCAGATAGCTTAGTACTTACCTATGAACCTATAATCTTACATTCGACCTGCATATTCAAAATTACATAAGAAAACCTCATCAAAAACTAGGGATACTTTACAGAGCCAAAAACTTTCTCAATGATGCAACTAAAGCTACACTTGCCATGACTTATCTCCTCCCCACTCTCATAGCCAGCCTTAGGCATAGGCCAACTAGACGGCCGCCTAGGGTGCCACTCTAGAAGGGGGGCTTTTCCAGTATATATTTGGTGTAGGTAGACCAGGATGGGGCACCGGGTGGTGTGGTGGGGAGTGCCATGGAGCCCTTTTGCCTAGGACACCAGTTGACCTAAGGCCACTCCTACTCTTCTTTATGGTGATCCCATCCTTACTATCCTCCAGGCTTCACAAAAATTAAACTACAACCACCAAATATGGAAAAATAAAACTACCACAAAGCCAGTAAATCCAAAAGGTTTATTAAAATGGAAAAAGTTCAGTATTCTGTAGCTAGCAATAATGTTGTTTATAGATCAAATGATTTCTCCTCACAGCAAGAGGTCGGTTCGATTCGATCCTGGGACACTCTAAATTGGAGATAGATCAAATGCTTTCTACTGTTGTGATACTGAGGGCATTATTTATGTGCTAAGATGTAGTTGAAATCTTTTTTATATAGGGGAAAGCAAAAGGACTTTTAAAATAAGAATGCAGGAACATGTGAGGGATATCAAAAATAAGAAAATGGAAAGCCCTTTAGGAGTCCATTTTAACCTATGCCATGGAGGGAACTGTAGTAGTTTGAAAGGTACTATTTTGGAGAAGGTGAAAACGTTAAAAGGTTCTGATTTAAAAAGTAAATTATTGTATAAGGAAACAGTATTTATTTTAAAGTATGGAACACTGACATCTTCTGGTCTAAATGTAGACTGCAATTGGAAGTTGTAATAATTGAAGGGATTTTAAAATTGGAGGGTGTTTTATTGTTTTATTAAATGCATTAATTGAAATGTATATTTAAGAATGCGTTTTAGTTTAATGACTATTTTTAAAGGCCAGTGGGCCGAGGCACTAGAGAATCTTGAACTTTTTTCCATTTTAATAAACTTTTTGGATTTACTGGCTTTGTGGTTGTTATATTTTTCGTAAAAATTAAAACTTGAACAATGCTATAACAAAGTTGCTAAATTTGCAGCACATACCCCTTTCAGAAACCACCACTGTATAGCTCTGAAAAGCCTTAATTGGTTAGAACTGCCAGATCAACTAACATAAAAACAAATTCTTGCCACCTATAAAATTATCTAGCATCCATCTGTCTTTCCAGCACTAAAAAACATTCTACACAACTATGTTCTCAGTTGGTCATTGTGATCCATTGACCAAAAACTCCTATCTCCAAACCTAGCAGATCTACTTGGCATTTTCTGTACTTGGACAAGGCTGCTAAGGCCTGTAACTCCTTATCTGTATCCATAAGGTCTTCACCCTCCACCCCCCATCTTTCAAAACCACTCTGAAAGGCTTCCTAGCTAAAATCTGTCTCTGTTCTTGCTCAAAAGCAGGATAAACTATACCCTTAAATGTGAACAAGTACCATTACTTCTTTACTGTTATCTAATTCTCTTTCCCGACTTTCTCTCTAAATATATCATAAGCCTGTTTTTCCCACACTTTATATTGCAGGTCCTATTTGTATTAGACTAACTTACCTATAATTTACCTGAGAAATGTCTAACGTTTCTCTAAATATTAAATGATTGTCATATACCTTAACCAATGTTTTTATATTATGTCTAATGCGTTATAATTATTTAAACTGCAGATGTGTTTTGTTTTATTTTTGAAGATTGTAAAATTATTGTTCTTAAAATGTTTTGCAATAATTTGTAGCTTTTCTACCTGGGCGTCCATTGAAAATAGGCTTCTACCCAGTCGGACTTTCTCAGTAATCAAATGCCAATAAATAAATAATAAATAAAATATGCTGACTAATGTAAACTGGATGATATAATTACAACAATACAATCTGCTGAAATTCTCCAAAATAGTTTAAAAATGGCACATCTGGTATAATAGCAAAGACCTTGTACTTAATGTCAGCATCTGTAGCATTGTGAAATTCGACAAAAAGGAAGCAAATTAAGAATAAAACATATATGGCAGTGCCTTCTTGGGGCAATGTTATTAATATAAACACTAAAGCAAAATTCTAACAAAAAAATAACGAAAATGAAATGTCATAAAAGAAAATCAATAACTATTTCTAAGCTATGCTGTCCACTGTATTATATTTCCTTTTAGGAAAATGGTGCAAATCAAACAGTTGCAGGAAAAGCATACTTATAAATAAAGTTTAATTAAAAAAATTGTAAGAGAATGAATTGCCCTAAGAGAATATATATACAATATAATAAAGCAGAAATACGATAAATACGTCCACCAGCACCATACACAGCAGCTGCTCACTTTATAGAAATGAAACTGGAACAACCCATATTTTTATAGACCAAAGGATGTTTTTATTTCACAGAAGTTAGCGCTTTTACCATACTGGCTTCCTCAGACTTACAAATGCACAAATACTCAGTCATTTAAATACCTAAACTCTAAAACTGATTGGTTAACATAAAAGCTGGTGTCATAATTAATTAAAAACACATATACTCCATTATAACCATCGCATATGCTTTCTGAATGAAATACATATGTATATAACTATAAAAACAAGTAAATAATCTTAGCATTCAACTAAAATATATACCTAAAAATATATATATATATATTTTATAACTAAAAACATACATATTTCTAAGAACATCAAACTCATGTAATGTTATATCAACACTGCTCTTATTATATTAAATAAAATCCCATATAATCTATAAATATCATATTCAAATAGTATGCATAAAATATCTCTGAATTATGCATTTAATAAAACTTGTTCAATATACTGATAATGATGTTACTGATAGAAAATATATGTGTGATATTAATCTAATAATAAAATATCTCTAAGTAATGCATCTAATTAAACTGTTCAATATACTAGTGATAATGTTGCTGATAAAAAATATTTATATGTCATGTTAATAATAATGACTACATAATTCACAACTCATCATGTTTTAACACTTTCAACCTTCTCTTTCTGAGGATAGGTTTCAATGGGACTTTATCATTTAGTCCTGGGAACTTATCCGCTCTACATCTAATCATCCACCTTAGCTCACACTCTTCTGTGTAGCTTTCTAAGTCCCCATCACGTATACTGGGGTTAATCTTCTGTATGACAACAAATTTAAACTTATGTGTAGGACCTGATGTGATATTATGTTTTGCTAAGGCACTACTCTCGGACCCTATACGTATATGGTAAACGTGTTCTCTAAATCTCTCACGTAATTTCCTATTAGTTTTACCTATATAGAATGCTTCACATGCTGTGCACCTGGCCAGGTAAATAACATGTTCAGTCTGACAATTTGCTGGCACATTAAATATAAACTCTTGTCTTGTTAATGGATGTATAAAAGTTCTTCTTGTATCAATGTGTTCACATTGATTACATCTATTGCATGGTTTAGTGTGGCTTTCTATTTGCGTGTTATCTGGTTCTGTATTAATACATGACCGATAACACAACATCTGTTTCAAATTTTTCTTATTCTTAAATGAAAATCTAGGAGTGTCTCCCACAATTTCTCTAAAATTCTATCAACTTCTGTTCTGCATACTGTCCCTGTGCAATAAAGTATTCCTGTAGCATGATTTTCTGTGAACTCCTGTATTAATAAGGCCATTCTCAAGTCTTTCAATATTCACGTCTAAGAAGGAAATTCTATTTCTCAAATAGTTTATGGTAAAGTTGAGATAGTCGGTTAAACCATTGACAGTATGCACCCTCATTATGTATTTAATAACGTAGTTAAAGGCCAGTCTATGAAGGTATCTAGACTGAACCCTACAGAAGCAGGATATGAACAAGAACTAATGGACCTCAGAATGAGATTCATAGAGAGAAAATATAATCCAACAGAAGCTGATAGAATTTTTAGAGAGACGAATTTATTAAGAACGTCTAGAGCACACCCTTACTTCTCAAATGGCTATGATGCTGAATGTACTACACAAGATAGTAGAGCTAATTCACTGAAAGTCCCGTTATTCTTCACTTCTGACATTAGTGCCATTAAAGAAGTGATTTTGAAACACTGGAGCACATTATTATTAGATGAGAATATTAGAGAAATTGTGGGAGACACTCCTAGATTTTCATTTAAGAATAAGAAAAATTTGAAACAGATGTTGAGTTATCGGTCATGTATTAATACAGAACCAGATAACACGCAAATAGAAAGCCACACTAAACCATGCAATAGATGTAATCAATGTGAACACATCGATACAAGAAGAACTTTTATACATCCATTAACAAGACAAGAGTTTATATTTAATGTGTCAGCAAATTGTCAGACTGAACATGTTATTTACCTGGCCAGGTGCACAGCCTGTGAAGCATTCTATATAGGTAAAACTAATAGGAAATTACGTGAGAGAATTAGAGAACACGTATACCATATACGTATAAGGTCCTAGAGTAGTGCCTTAGCAAAACATAATATCACATCAGGTCCTACACATAAGTTTAAATTTGTTGTCATACAGAAGGTTAACCCCAGTATACGTGGTGGGGACTTAGAAAGCTACACAGAGGAGTGTGAGCTAAGGTGGATGATTAGATGTAGAGCGGATAAGTTCCCAGGACTAAATGATAAAGTCCCATTGAAACCTATTCTCAGAAAGAGAAGGTTGAAAGTGTTGAAGCATGATAGTTGTGAATTATGTAGTCATTATTATTAACATTACATATAAATATTTTTTATCAGCAACATTATCACTAGTATATTGAACAGTTTAATTAGATGCATTACTTAGAGATATTTTATTATTAGATTAATATCACACATATATTTTCTATCAGTAACATCATTATCAGTATATTGAACAAGTTTTATTAAATGCATAATTCAGAGATATTTTATGCATACTATTTGAATATGATATTTATAGATTATATGGGATTTTATTTAATATAATAAGATCAGTGTTGATATAACGTTGCATGAGTTTGATGTTCTTAGAAATATGTGTATTTTAGTTATAAAAAATATATATATATATTTTTAGGTATATTTTTTAGTTGAATGCTAAGATTATTTACTTGATTTTATAGTTATATACATATGTATTTCATTCAGAAAGCATATGCGATGGTTATAATGGAGTATATGTGTTTTTAATTAATTATGACACCAGTTTTTATGTTAACCAATCAGTTTTAGAGTTTAGGTATTTAAATGATTGAGTATCTGTGCATTTGTAAGTCTGAGGAAGCCAGTATGGTGAAAGCGCTAACTTCTGTGAAATAAAAACATCCTTTGGTCTATAAAAATATGGGTTGTTCCAGTTTCATTTCTATAAAGTGGGTATCACAGTAAATAGACTTTTAACATCCAATGTCACTAAAATATATTCTCCGTCCTCCTTTATATTTACATCAAGGGTCAATGGTTTAACTGACTATCTCAACTTTACCATAAACTATTCGAGAAATAGAATTTCCTTCTTAGACGTGAATATTGAAAGACTTGAGAATGGCCTTATTAATACAGGAGTTCACAGAAAATCATGCTACAGGAATACTTTATTGCACAGGGACAGTATGCACCCTCATTATGTATTTAATAATGTAGTTAAAGGCCAGTCTATGAAGGTATCTAGACTGAACCCTACAGAAGCAGGATATGAACAAGAACTAATGGACCTCAGAATGAGATTCATAGAGAGAAAATATAATCCAACAGAAGCTGATAGAATTTTTAGAGAGACGAATTTATTAAGAACGTCTAGAGCACACCCTTACTTCTCAAATGGCTATGATGCTGAATGTACTACACAAGATAGTAGAGCTAATTCACTGAAAGTCCCGTTATTCTTCACTTCTGACATTAGTGCCATTAAAGAAGTGATTTTGAAACACTGGAGCACATTATTATTAGATGAGAATATTAGAGAAATTGTGGGAGACACTCCTAGATTTTCATTTAAGAATAAGAAAAATTTGAAACAGATGTTGAGTTATCGGTCATGTATTAATACAGAACCAGATAACACGCAAATAGAAAGCCACACTAAACCATGCAATAGATGTAATCAATGTGAACACATCGATACAAGAAGAACTTTTATACATCCATTAACAAGACAAGAGTTTATATTTAATGTGTCAGCAAATTGTCAGACTGAGCATGTTATTTACCTGGCCAGGTGCACAGCCTGTGAAGCATTCTATATAGGTAAAACTAATAGGAAATTACGTGAGAGAATTAGAGAACACGTTTACCATATACGTATAAGGTCCTAGAGTAGTGTCTTAACAAAACATAATATCACATCAGGTCCTACACATAAGTTTAAATTTGTTGTCATACAGAAGGTTAACCCCAGTATACGTGGTGGGGACTTAGAAAGCTACACAGAGGAGTGTGAGCTAAGGTGGATGATTAGATGTAGAGCGGATAAGTTCCCAGGACTAAATGATAAAGTCCCATTGAAACCTATTCTCAGAAAGAGAAGGTTGAAAGTGTTGAAGCATGATAGTTGTGAATTATGTAGTCATTATTATTAACATTACATATAAATATTTTTTATCAGCAACATTATCACTAGTATATTGAACAGTTTAATTAGATGCATTACTTAGAGATATTTTATTATTAGATTAATATCACACATATATTTTATATCAGTAACATCATTATCAGTATATTGAACAAGTTTTATTAAATGCATAATTCAGAGATATTTTATGCATACTATTTGAATATGATATTTATAGATTATATGGGATTTTATTTAATATAATAAGATCAGTGTTGATATAACGTTGCATGAGTTTGATGTTCTTAGAAATATGTGTATTTTAGTTATAAAAAATATATATATATATTTTTAGGTATATTTTTTAGTTGAATGCTAAGATTATTTACTTGATTTTATAGTTATATACATATGTATTTCATTCAGAAAGCATATGCGATGGTTATAATGGAGTATATGTGTTTTTAATTAATTATGACACCAGTTTTTATGTTAACCAATCAGTTTTAGAGTTTAGGTATTTAAATGATTGAGTATCTGTGCATTTGTAAGTCTGAGGAAGCCAGTATGGTGAAAGCGCTAACTTCTGTGAAATAAAAACATCCTTTGGTCTATAAAAATATGGGTTGTTCCAGTTTCGTTTCTATAAAGTGAGCAGCTGCTGTGTATGGTGCTGATGGACGTATTTATCGTATTTCTGCTTTATTGTATTTGTGAGGCCACTGGAATCTTCACCCTTTGGTGGTGTGTGACTTTTTCATTAATATAGAAAATATTCCTAAGCTATGCTGCCATCTGTGGTACATTTTCTTTTAAGAAAATGGCACAGATAAAATGGATATTAGTTACAGCGAATGTAAATAAATGTGCTCAGTAAGGATTGGGATAATGTAGCAGAATATACAGTCAATGAATAGTGGCTGCTGGCCTCAAAAATGTAAAAAGACTCTTCCCTGAAAAACTGTGGATATCAAGAGAGAAACAGAAGCATCTCTGCGATTGCTGGTGTCAAGCATTGCTGTTCCGGACAAAGGAGAATCACGTAAAAAATTAAGAAATGGGGGTATAACACCAAGCACAGCAAACTATTAGTAGTAAATGCAGACTACGACCGAGTAGTATGGTGCTGCCTCTTATAAATTGGTTTTGACTTTGTGTGACTGCAAAAACGATTCCAGAATAACTAGCATCTGGTGTTAATAAAAACTAAACATGCACGGTCATACTGGGTAGCCTGTTGAGTAGGGATGATATATTTTCATCATACCATTTCTTGAAAAAGCCCCACCCACATATGATTTGACCATTACTCTGCTTGTGGGTAACACCACCCCATTTATCAAACCACGCCCATTATCAGCAATCTTGACATTCACAATCCAAATGCAGTTATTGTATGCCACAGAAAATGTACAATGAATCAAGGAAAGCATCTAAAGGGAACAACATTTTTATTAAGCTGGATAGAATAGAGGCACATAGAATTGTATTGCTCAGTGTGTGGAGTGTTATTTGAAATATGTGGCTCTCCAAGTTTAAACTTAGTTTTTTAAACTTTAGAAACACAAGTTACCATAAAAGATAAGTATAGAAATGCAGTTAGCACATTTCATTATCCTGGCATGACATCCCAGCAAAAGGAACAGTTGATGCATTATATGCTTCACCATAATCTGGTTATTACCACAAATCACTGCTGATTATTACCACTCATTGCTGATTACTACCACACATCACTGCTAATTACCACTCATTACTGATTATTACCATACATGACTGCTGATTATCACTCATTTCTGATTATTACCACTCATCACTGCTGATTATCTCTCATTGCTGATTATTACGACAAATCACTGCTGATTATTACCACTCATTGCTGATTATTACCACAAATCACTGCTGATTATTACCACTCATTGCTGATTACTACCACACATCACTGCTAATTACCACTCATTGCTGATTATTACCATACATGACTGCTGATTATCACTCATTTCTGATTATTACCACAAATCACTGCTGATTATTACCACAAATCACTGCTGATTATTACCACACATTGCCGATTATTGCCACATATCATTGCTGATTATTACCACAAATCATTGCTGATTATTACCACATATCACTGCTGATTACCCCACATCATTGCTGATTATTACCACAAATCACTGCTGATTATTACCACTCATTGCTGATTATTACCACATGTCATTGCTGATTATTACCACAAATCATTGCTGATTATTACCACACATCACTGCTGATTACCCCACATCATTGCTGATTATTACCACAAATCACTGCTGATTATTACCACTCATTGCTGATTATTACCACATATCATTGCTGATTATTACTACAAATCATTGCTGATTATTACCCCACATCATTGCTGATTATTACCACAAATCACTGCTGATTATTATTTATTTATTGGCATTTGTTTACCTGCGAAAGTCCACTGGGCCAGGATAGCCCATTTTCAGTAGAGGTCCAGGGAGAAAAGTTCCAACAGAAAAAATAAGTACTTAGTTACATAAAGTTGCAAAAAAATCACAAAAACAAAATCACAAAAAATATTTTCATAGGAATTATACTGCATAAAATTACAAGAAAGTATGTACAGAGCTTAATAAAAAGAAAAATTGTGAGAAAAGACACAAAATGTATGCAAAATCCAGAATTTACATAGTAATTATATAACATGATTTGGGCTGAGATGCTAACAGAGAATGCTAAAGTTAAAACCAAAGTCATAATATATAGAAACAATGATGATGGTATGTCAAAAAATGAGAAGGCACATAATAAGGGAAAATTTGACGATAGAGTAAAAACTCTTAGAAGCATAGGAATATGACATTGTGAGACGTGGATAGGATATGTTACATTGTGAATGTAGGAAATGGGAGGGAAGAATAGAGAGATAATAAAGAAAGGGAGACAGAAAAGGATAAGAAAATAATGACAGTGAATCGAGAGAGGAGAGAGGAAGTAAGGAAGAAGAAGGGGAGAGGAGGTGTGGTTAGTTAGAGAAGGAGAGAGGAGATAGGGAGCAGTGAAATAAGAAAAAGGGAAGTAGAGAAAGGGGAGAGATGAGGATGGTAAGTTACAGGACTCAGTGGGGAGGGTTATGTGATGTCACTTTGAGTAATACAACAATTCCATAACCAGTTGCAGAGAAGGTGTTTATGTAGAGCACTTTTAAAGTTACAAGGGTATTGCTGTAGGTGGACAGAAGGAGATAGCTTGTTCCAGATCTTGGCAATGCTTCAGGAGTACAAGAATTTGCCTGCTGATAGTTAGGGTTTATGAATTTGGAGAAGAAATACATTTTCAGATCATACAGTTCTAATAGGGTTGTATGGGGTGAAAAGGGAGCTGAGTGCAGGCAGTCATGAGGCTTGTAAACCAGTTTATGTGTGGTAGTGAACTGTAGGAGTAGATAGTGTGGGAGTTCCAACCATTGTAACTGTTTTAGGGCTAAACAATGGTGTGTAGAGTGGTGACTATCGGTAGTGAATTTAGCAATCTTGTTATAGCATGATTCCAGTTTTGTTAACAGTGATGAGTGAAGGTTGGTTAGGATGAGAGTACCATAAGTTAGGGATGGTAAAAGGTAAGATAGAGCTAGAGGGGTGGGAAAGGAACTTATTATGCCTGTACAGTAACAGTTTTTTGTTTTGTTTTGTTTTTATATTATTTTGAACGTGTAGATCGAATATGAGGTTTTCTTCAATTATTGCTCCCAGCAGTTTGGTATGTGTTAGTTATTCAAATGTTAGTTGAGTTAAGAGAGAAGATTTCAAAGGTGTCTTTATTAATAGGTGTATTTTTCTTAGGAGTAAATGTCATGAGTTTCGTCTTTTTGGAATTTAAAGAAAGGTGATTTTTGTGAAGCCATTTTTTCACAGTGAAAAATGCTGCTTGGGTGGATTGCATTAGAATATCTGAGTTAAGGGCAGGGCAGACTGTGGTAGAGTCATCCACGTACTGGACCAGGGAGCCCTGCTTAATAACTTGGTGGAGGTTATTAATGAAAATATTGAATAATAGAGGGCCTAAAATAGAGCCGGGGAGCATGCCCATAAGGTTGTAAGTATAAGTGGAAATTAAGTTTTGCCATTTGACAGCATGCTCCCTGTTAGAAAGATAGCTCCTGAAACAGTTAATGGACTGAGGAGACAGATCTATAATGGAAAGCTGGGAGAGGAGTAAAGGGTGAGAGATAGTGTCAAAAGCTTTTGATAAGTCCAAATAAAGGACAGAGACAGTGTTTCCTGAGTCACGGGCCTTATTTACTATGTCTAGGAAATAAATTAATGCTGAATATGTACTATGTCCCAGGCAGAACCCACGCTGTGTAGGGGATAGAATATTGCATTTTAGTAGGTAGTCTAGGAGTTGTTTTTGCACACATTTTTCTACAATTTTAAAGCCAAGGGAAAGTATAGTGACGGGTCAGAAGTTAGAGAGTTGGTAGAGGTGCCACCTTTGTGACGTGGTAGGATGATTGCTTTTATTCCAGAGGTCAGGGACGTGAGATTCTTGAATATATCTGTTTATTAGGATGCTAATGGGATATGCCAAAGTCTGCAGCAAGTTTTAGGAACGTGGCAGGAATTCTATCAGCTGAGTTGGAGCAAGGCTTTAATTTAAGAAGATGTTTTTGATGTAGGAGGTAGGGATAGGGATAGGTACATGAGCAGTTTGTATTATTTTATAAGCATTTTGTTTCTGCTTGTGTTCTAGGAAAGATGCACATAGCAGTATGTAGACATCAATGTAAAAAAGATACCTGAGAGTGTGGGGAGCATACAGTTAATAGTTTTTTTATTACAGTAGAAGTGTTAGGATTTGAAAGAGAGATGAGTGTTAAGTGGTTATTAGAGAAGGAGAGCTGAAACATTTGTTGGTCTATTAGATGAAAATGTTATCATAAGTGATTATCATTGATATTCGGATGAGGTGGACAGTATGAGAGATGTTCTGTGGTGAGTATTTTCTACCTAGGCTGTTTCAGGTTTCTGTCAGGTAGTTTATTTTTTTGGGAAAACAGTATAAAGATAAAATCTTCTTCAGATCTGAAGAAGCTCAATTGTATTGAGTGAAAGCGCTTATCAACTGACCTACTGCAGTTTTACTTCATTAAAGCTTGTTTCCATTTACCGTCGGTGATCTGTTTTGGACTTTGTTAGCAGCTCTGCCTCACTCCAGTTCCCGATTTTTTATCTTTATACTGGTTTATTTTGGAGCATTTGGAGTGTTTACACCAGCATTTAGTGAGGTATTTTTTGGGAAAACAGTTTTACACTTGATTCTGTTCAAATAGCTACTGGTACAGAATTGTAAATGTGATTTATCCTTTGAAGGCAAACTGGCAAGGTATCAGATATGTTATGATAAATAATTCAGCATCAATAGTGCATATACATTGTCCGTGGAATTTGTTTTATTATGGTTTTATTTTTTGTTTGCTGTTTTGAATACATTTTCTCCTTAATCTTGCTAAGTGTGTGTTCCTTCCTCTATTAAAGTTGGATCAGATTGTATTTTGCATACAGTTGTAGCTGCTAGAAAACATTCCAGCCATGGTTTAGATACCTTGCTGCTTGATTAGTCTCTCCCTGCCTTTGCAAGTTTCTACATCATACATGAATCCTATTTGCAGTGTTTTGTGTAATACCAAAATTTCTACTCTTTTGTTCTTGTACTCTGCTAAGTTTCACTACTTATTTTCAGGGGGAAGTTGTATCTGTGTGTATTCCAGTTCTCTGAAACCTTTTAGGTCAGTAACTCTATTAATTTGTTGATATTCACTTTTGTCTTACTCCTCTACCTTTAGTATTACTAAGGTTATATGGTCCTGAGCTCCTGGAATTCTTTTATTGCAAGCATCTACCCCCCCCCCATCATCTCTTCCTAAACTCTCCTCTACAATGTCCAATATTCTCTCCTTTATCCCCAATAATGACATGGTCATCCCAGGAGACAACAGCCTCAACTTTCTAGGTCTTAACTCTTCTGATATCTCTCATTTCCTTGCAGACCACAACATCATGCAGCTAGTCACGCAACCAACAACACCTAATTGCAAAAACTAACAAACGTACCTCCCCAGATGTTAGCACCAACATCACTGTCATCCCTCCATTGCTCATTGACCATTGCCCTATCATCTACACTACCTCAAATCAATCAATTAAGCATTCTCCTCTTTCAAAGACTTTCAGACCATGATTGGCCAGCAATATAATCAAACTTAAAAATTTACTCTCCACTTTCTCTTGGACCAACATAATTTCAGAGGAAGATCCCAATACAACTGACAAAATAATCACTTCTACTTTCCACCACTGTCAAGACAACATTTTCTCATAACTAAAAAAGTTTGTTAAGCCAAAAAATGCCAACTCGCTAACGGGCAAACTAAAACAGCTCCTACAGCTCAGGGATGAAGTACAAGTGGAAATGTGGCACTTTCACCATCAGCTGAACCCAGTAAAACTCCTTCAAGAGGATGGAGGAGATAGTTTGGAAGAAGAACAGAAAGTGGGTGTGTGAATTTGGCATAATGGTTAAGGCCTTTGTCTCACAGACACAAGGTATGGGGTTTCATTCTGATCTTAGATTATTGGCTGGGCTTAAAATGGCCCTTCAGAGCAGTTCAGCTAGTATACAGCTGTGAACCTATGACACTATAATAACAGACAAAATATCTATCAAAATGCACAATCCCTCCCAACAAAGAATCAAACAAGGCCATCTCTTACACTCTCCAAAACAATACTAGAGAAAGGCAACTTAGTCTCCATATTTTGCCAACTCAAATTCCTTTATTTGTGTAGAAAATCCAAACTTATAGTCAATAAAATTCAATAATATCCAACCCTGATCCCATAAAATTCCCTTATCCTTACCCTTACTGACCCTCTTATATCCCCTACTACTTCAAAGTCAAACAACAAAGAAACAGAAGACCTTCTTAGTAATTTTCAAAACAATTCCTCATCTGACTCTGACAACCTATTCCCTGGTTTCTCTACCACTAAAGCGACTACCTCACATATCCTTTAGCCCACATATACATCCATTGTCTGACCGGAAATATCTTGCCATCCATCAGGAAAACATCCATAACCAAACTTCTCCCAAAACCATCTAACCCCACTTTCTGTTCCAACTTCTACCCCATCCCCATCCTTCCTTCATTAGGTAAACCACTTCAAAAACTTGTTTACACCCAACTCTCTCATTACATCCAATAATATCATCTCCTCTCACAGAAGCAGCATGGCTTTTGGCATGGCCAAAGCACTATGACAACCCTCTGTACCCTTACAGATGATACATTACAAAACAAATGCAAAGACAATTTCATAGGTACCTTTTTCATTGATCTCACCAAATTCTTTGACCTGACTAACCATTCTCTTCTCCTACAGATCCCCCATAGAAGTTGGAATCAACTATGACACCCTACTCCAGTTCTACAACTTCATATAAAACAGGATCTTCAAAGTTAAAATAAGAAATGCCCTCTCCAACACTGCCCCGCTTCACAAAGGTTTCCCTCAAGGTTCCAGCTTTTTGCCCCTTCTTTTCTATATCTTTATTAACAAACTCCAATTTGACATCAACAGAGGATATGATCATCTACAGGTCCAATCCTACCCATTCCATCATCTTGGCCCAACTCTGTTTTGACCTACTCCAGCTATAGCAATTTCTAATACAACACATTGACTGAGCCCCTCCAAATCCCAAACAGTACTTTTCAGAATATTTCAAAGACTCAGCCAACCTCTACATTTCAGACCTAAACATCTCGAGCATTTGAAACAACTGACTCCTTCAAATATCTAGGCCTCTGAATTAATCAGGAATGCAGTTTTCAGATGCACATTGAAAAATAAAATGATAAAAAAATAACTTCCTCCTCTTCCTGGCCAAAAAGATCTCTCCTTTCATTTTATCCTCCACAAGATCTGCTATTGGCAAAGATATACTTTAATCCCAGCTTGATTCCTATTATAGCCCCTCTTTCCAAGCAGAACCAAGCCCTACTACAAACAATTTTCAATTCCATTTTGTTGATTCATCCCCAACTCTTCTCCTCAAGAATGTCACTGCCTAATACTCAAGAAAGTAATTTGGTTCATGACTCAACAACGATAGAATCTGTTTCTTGGTACTTAGCTCTTTAAACTGTTATGACTGTTAGAGTGTGTTCAACACTGAATAAAATATTGGAATTAATTCTGTTGTAAATATGCTGAAAGATAAAGCATAAAATAAAAAGTTTGCTTGAATATAGGTATAGAGTTTAGCAGTGTAAAATGGGAATTCATACTATATGTATAACAGACAGGCTTCTCTTCTTCACAGCATCAGAAAAAAGCCTAAAAAGCAATTCTGGAAAGCAAGTATTACATGCTTTTCTCATGTTCGCAGATCTGTTAGTGGACACAAGATATTTCCTGAGCAGTTTGATTCTCACAGATGTTTCCTAACAGACTTCTGTCAGTGGACATGTTTTTACATGTTTTCTTCAAATATTTTTTAAAAGACATGTTTGTTATAATATTAAGAAAAGCTTGACGTAATTCCTCACAGATAATGTGATTTCCCACAAAAGTCCAAAAAAGATACCAAGAGAAAAACAGGATTTGAAGTGTGTGACAAAAGGGTATATAAGATTTATACTAAACTATGTCAGAGGTATTTTGTAGGAACTTACATTCTGAGTTAACTGGAGAATGTAAAGCCATAAGTCCATCATCCATATCAGTTGTGAAGGAAAAATTTGCATATTAAATTTGTAAACTACAGTCATACATATTGTTTGTTATAAAAATAAGTTATTTATTAGTAACCGTGCTTACAGTGAAATAATATTGTGCTGCAAAATATATTTCTTTATCAGTGTGCAATTTGGTGCTTTAAACAGACTACAGATGCAGTCTTGGAAAGCTCTGCGTCTCTGATTCAGCAATAAATAGCCAGCAAGACTTTGTATCTTAAGAAGACTTTATTTCCAGTCCAGTCCAGTAAGTACATCACAGCAGCGACACCCACATAAATTAAATATTTCAATGATACAAAGCTTTGTCCCTGTTTCAGCCAGAATTCATGAAAAAAATCCCCATATAACATACAAC
The DNA here is from genome assembly GCF_019279795.1 of Protopterus annectens. NCBI lineage: Eukaryota > Metazoa > Chordata > Ceratodontiformes > Protopteridae > Protopterus > Protopterus annectens. The sequence goes on from NC_056745.1 coordinate 558,240,800, forward strand.
TTTCTCTCCCCATACCAAGATCCATCCTGCACAACACTAGATGTCCCTTCTCAGTTCTTGCACCCTCCTCTGTAAATCCATCAGTCCACTCGTTAGCTTAACGAGTTAGCTTTAACTTAAACCGTTTCATAAATGACCTAAAATGCACCTTAAACTTCAGGCCAATAGCTCCTGTCGCCCTAAATGTCACATCACCCAATTCAACCTTAAGCCTCATTCTTCTCCACTTGCTTAATCATGCTAATTTCAACACATATGTTATTAAACATGTCCCTTTTCCCACATTCTATCCAACCTTCTAATTTGCTTATTTTGTCTTCTATACTTTGATGCTTTATTTGCATTACCTGTTATTGTTTGTTTACTGCCTATATTGTGCTGTGAACTACTACATGTAATTTGGTACTTGTGAATATTTTTGCAAATCTGCTCCCTCTCCTTTCATTTTAATCAATACCTCATAATTTTACTTCTGAATGTTTTATTTTCCTGCCAGTCTGTGCCTGCAGATCATCAACAGTGATCACTGCACTACTCTGACAAATAAATAAAATAAATGCATTGGTCTTGAAGTCTAAAGCCACTGTTATTTTTTTTTTAAATTTCCAACAGTACTTCATCTACTTTTGTGGCACTGTGTCCAGATCCCACAAAAGTATTTAAGAAATCTTCCCTACCATGTTTTGCTTTTCACCTTTTCTGTTGTGAGCCCTAGCTGGTGTGCCTTTGATGTCTAGACTTTATTTTATTTCTTTGTTAACTGAGTTAGTGAGATAATGCAAATGGTCTCACATCAACCATAGCTTGGGCTTCTGAAGTATAAGATACAAAATACATACATAATGGCATACAGGGCACATACATAATGGCATACACAGTACATACATACTGACATGCATGGTAAGATTTATAGCAACTGAAGTATAAGGCAAAGCTAACATACAATGCAGGACAGCATCACTTAATTGTGTGATCACTAAAAAGTAATGTATCTAAAACACTGATATTCAAACATTATTCAAACACTTTAAAAACACTTTTGCTGTGGGACTTAATCCTCTGCACCCCCAATGTGGGTGATATGTCTCCCAGTCCTGCTAACTCAAAGACTGATATGTATCTAAGTAATGCTGTGATGTTAGTTTTCTCTGTAACTTGAAGGAATTGCACTTGATTTAAAACAGTGTAGAGTACTTGTGACTCACACATAAGGCTAACACTGAAAGAACAATCAACATAAAGCATGCTATGTACAATTGTATCAGCAGTACATTGAAATGTTGAGGTAAATATAAGTATGTGTATCATATGAGAACTGAAAGCAAGGCAAAAAAGAATAGAGGGCAGTGAGAAATATTTTATAAAATATAACTAAAATTATTCCACAGGTCTTCCAGAATTGTATCTGTTCCCTTCTGTTTCTTCCATTTCCTAACTTTGTACACATTACGTTTCTTACATATGGTTAACACTCTAATCTTGTACAGTTACTCCAATATATCCATGGGTTGAGATAAAATTCCTGATTTATTTTTATTTAAGTTAGCATGCTACACCAGATCTACATCAACCACAAAATTTCGACTAATGTGCCAGTGATGCTGAGATATACTGACATTTCCCTCCAGGTAAATTCTATGTTTTGAAAAAAAAAGTACAAGACTGTTATCCCAGTAGTCTAAAATAGGGTGTTTTCTTTTTTTAATTTCTCCAAGCCTTTCGGGTTTCTACTATCATGACAGGAATGGACCCCATTCCTAAGTCAAAGTAAGATTAAAGTTCACGACATTAGCATTGTTTCAGTCTTTGATGTCAGCTAGAAGTGCTCTTCAGAGCACCTGCAGTATGACTCTTTCTGCAATTCGTATGGAGTTACATGTATTGCTAACATATCTAAATATGACTGTAGATTCTTTTTTATAAGACCCATTGCTCCTACTGCTATTGGAAATGTCTGGGTATCTTTCTTCCACATTGCTCTCAATTCTGACTGCAACTCCTGGTATTTTATGACTTTTTTGTCTCTCTGTACGTAAGACACTGTAAGTCACTGGGTGTAGTGATTTAAATGATCAATGCTACTTTTGTCTTTTTTCATGGACTGCTGTATCTGGTTTTCTAGCCTCTATTTTTTTGAACTGTTGGTAATGGGTGATCCTATGTGATGTAGACTTCATCATTTTCTATGATGCTTTGTGGATCATGTTTCCAGTGTTTTTCACCCACTTCAATACCATAATGTTTGCACAATCTCCAGTGCAACAGTTTTGCCACATTATTATGCCTTTCAGTATGCAGTCCTTCTGCCATTAGTATGTCACAACCAGCAATGAGGTATGCAACTGTTTCCAATTCTGTTTTATAAAACCTACATCTGTCTGTTTCTCGCACATGTTCAATGGACTTTGTGAGCCAACGTGTACATAGCCCACTATCTTGGGCCACCAATAATATTCTTTCATCTCTTAGTTTGAATTCACCTCTCCTTAACTACTCCTGTGTTTGATCCTGATCAACATGTAGTTCTTCCAGAAGTTTTCTATACTTGCAACTATACTGATGTATTTTCCACATTTCTTGCCTTCTCATCTGGTCCTTCACCTTATATTCTTTCTTTTGTTTTTTGGCACATTCAGTTGCTACTTGATTTTTATCTACTTCTGGTTTGATTTCCATTCCTGCTTGACACCAATATGCTTCTGCTAGATTAAGCAAAGAAGTCATCTCAGATTTATTCTCCTCATGTTTCAAAACTTTCACTACAGTTGGGTTTTGTGAGGTCAGCAGATATGTGTGCAGTCCCATGATTGCAGATCTGTGCATGTAATCAATTTCAAGGAGGCCCATCCCTCCTTCTGAACGGGGAATATATAATATTGGTATGCACTGATTTTTATAAATCATTTGGTGAGCATGAAGCATCCTTCTTGTTTTCCTGTCTAATCTATCCAACACGTTTTGGGGCCAGTCAATCACTCCAAAATTGTAAGTTAGGACAGGAAGAGCAAATTGGTTTAAAGCTTGAAATTTGTTCCTATATGTCAACGCTGTTATCAGGATGAATCTAAGTCTTCTAATGTATTCCTTAAAGTTTTATTCACATTTGTTCATGTTTTATTGTTGATCCTTCATCAATTCTCAATTATTTATACACTCCCTCTTGCTCAAGTTCTTTTATGGCACATTTTTGTCCCAAATTGATGTTTTCTTGGTGCCCTTTTCTTCTATGTTCTGCACCAAAAGGCTGCTTACCTAGATTATATGCCACTTCTGCACAATAGATTTATTCTTATATAATAGGTTCATTATGTTTATAATAGAATACCTTATATTGTTTATATTATATTTTACATTATATTTATACCTCAAATGCCTATTAGTATGTACTGCTTGCCTTTTTCCAGTACTAAATCTATAGTGATTGAACATTTTTATCTCAAAGTTCATTTTTAAATGGCTTCTTCAGTAGTTCACCTTGTAACAGAGTCACTTCACTAGGTGGCAAATTCCTAGCTAAATTTCATTCTCAATTTATCCAACTGCAAATTAGGTATTTTAGTTAAATTGCAGTCCTTTATACAGCCATGTGTCTGTCACGTACATTTTAAAGCTCTCTTTAGAGATATATAGTAGACAGATGTTCAATGCAGCAGTACCATTTCAGTGTGATTCTATCACAGCTACTTTTAAGTTCCCAAGACAAAATGCAGGTTCTAGTATCCAAACCAGATCCTATAACCTTAAATATCGAGTCCAAAGTTTGTTTTCACTTCATTTGCACTTGATTATTCTATCCTGTTGCCTAAACTTTTTGCCTCAGTTTATTCTTAGCTAACCCTCCTACACAATGTCATTAACCTGACTTGTATACCAAACCCTCCTACACAATGTCATTAACCTGACTTGTATACCATAGCTTTTGTTTATTGCCGACAGGTACTCCTATCTTGATTGAAAATTCTAACTTGGGAGTGTGGCTTTTCTCATTGTGGGTGTGACTTGTAGACAAGGTAAAGAAGTTACATTTTGCTCCATTTATCCACTTCCTAGACTATTGATACTCTTTATTCTTTCAAATGAAACAGGCACTTAAAAACAATCATGGCTTGAAGATAATTTTCAAACCACAGTATTTCTACAGTCAAGCTGGTTAAGTATTTTATCTGGCTGTCATAATACTTCATTCAGAACATTGCACAATATGAGTTGTTTAAATCAGTTTTACCAGGCACTGAATCTCTACACAGTTTATCACAGGCCTAAGCTCTCCTTGACAACTAAAATTGCAAAATATTCTACTTAACTTTTAGAGGCTCTGTAATTCTACATTTATCTACATAAGTACAGATGGATCACTGCTTTTATATGCAAATCCTATAGATGTTCTGGGTTTGCTCATCTAGAATGGTATAGTCCTCATTGCATTTTGCTGCATTACACATCCCCATTTGTGTGGTGTTTGTCCCACATAGTTCAGCCATCTCAGCAGTTACATTTGAAATGATATGCTGAACACAGGGCTTTGTGACTTTTTAACTGCATGTCACTCATCTTACTGCTGCTTCTCTGGCAAATAAAAATACCAGATGCCTCATCTAGCTGTCAGAACCCACAGTTAGCTGGACCTGTGGTTTCCTATCTCACCCCTTCATATATACCCACTCATTATTAATCATTGAGGGATCACCAGAATATGAGGGAATGTCTTCAAAGTGAAAGCTTAAAATGAATCAGGCAAGGACTATAACCAGATATAATTGGATCAGTCATAAAAATACTTTGGGAAAATTACATTTACTGATGGTACATGAGAAATATACTGTAACTCTTGCATTGCACACAAATGTTTGATGAAGCCAATATTATTTCTCTATATTGAACAACCCTGGTGGTTGTAATTCCTCACAATGACGACCCTGGTGGTTGTCATTGTGATGAATGCACCCATTCTCATAATAACTTGTTTATCTGATATTTACTAAAAAAAAACTTTATACATGGGTGTGTTGCAATTAATTTTACTTGGATAAATATTTGTATCTCTTTCCTTGCTATGTTTGGATAACAGGTTGCTCTGCTCATCTGCTGTTCAGGTTACATTGCATATCACCCATGGAGCATATACAAGCTCTACTAGTAGGGATGAACGAGATTCTGCAAGACACAGATGATCTAATAAAATGACCACAAACATCTGACGTGATATGCTACCGTTTTCTGTATTTTTGTGTTGTTAAGAATACAAATGTGATGGCAACACAGTACTACGGAAAATGGGTCTAAGATGCATTCTAGTCTATGTATGTAATAACATATGTATGTAAAAACAAACTGTAGAACCTGATCATCAGTTAATTACCTCATACCCAAAGTCATGTAGGCAAATTTACTGTCCCCTTTTAAATTTCCTTTTTCTCGATAAAGTGCATCACCTTTTGCAGATTTCTGGATTTATTCATGACTATGCTTCCTTTACTTGGTTTTCCATTAACATTCACTAACTTGTCACACTCTGCGTCATGCTGAAAATTTTAAAACTTTTATTTAACACCATTATTAGGTTAACAAAATCTAAATAAATTGCATATGTTACATCCTCATTTGGATGTGGATTTCATAAAATGTACATATTTGTATTATTCTGTAGCCTTATAGATGCTGTATACTACACGTATAAAAGATGTAAATGTTATAAATGTTATCAGTAAATTAACTTTACTAGACCTAGTCTTAATGGTCCTCTTCTTTTCTTTCAGAATAAGGCAAAAACAGAAAGAAGGAGGCATGTATTTGCCACATAATGCTGAAATTACAGACACAAAATTTAAGCTGAACCAGATGATAACAATGGCAGACTTGGGACTGAAGGATGAAAGGCTAACTTGGTGAGTGTGATGTTCTGACATTATGTTAACCTGTGCTTGTCTTGTACGTTGCATCAAGAATAAGGAACAGGACTTACAGACATTTGTGTTGTGCAAACAACATTCCTGTTTTGTTCTCATCTTTTGTTAATTCTACAGTGAATTCATGTGAGCATGTTACCCTCATGAAAGAAAAACATAGACAGTGCGACACTTAAAAAAATACAATTGACTTGGCTTTAACTAGTTACTTATTTGGTAAGGACCTGTATGTGTTGTGCTGCACTTAACATTGAAAGAAGGCAGATCCAAAACCAGAAAATCAAGTTAATTGAATCACTGTATTATCCATTATTTATTCATTTATTTATACTTCTGTAACCATAAAATAAAAAGAGATAATTTTCAGTGCAGACTTATGGAGAAAAGCTCCAAGGACATTTAAACATAGGGCTACTGTTTATGCATATCACTCAATGATTATGAATGCAAAATATGTCAATACAAGGTTATCAGAAGGCAGAATTATATCAGAAATGTAATATAATAGTGTATGCTTGCACTGGTACAATGATGATTTCAGAATATTAGACATGCATTTATGTATAGTACAATAGTGACATCAGTGCATTATGTGACATATGTATGTACTGCCACAATAACAAGAGTAGTATATTATGGGTCTATGTCAGAAGACTGAAACTTCAAAAGACTGAAAATCAAAATATGTAAAACTCAAAATATCGAAAATATTTTTAATGCAGGGGGTAAGCCCACTCTACCCCTCATGTGGAGGGCTGTGACCCCAGCATGACACTGCAGAAATGGCAAATTCCATTTTTGATATTTTGAGTTTTAGATATTTTGATTCTCAATCTTTTGAGCTTTTGATCTTCTGAAGGGGATCCATATATTATACATGTTGTAGTTGTGTAGTGTAAGTGGTGTATATGTGCCATGGTGCAATAATGTCAATAGTGTATAATATGGGTTGATTGCAGGTAGTGGTACAGCTATGACAGCAGTGCATTCTGTATGGTGTATGCATGTACTGGTACAATGTATTATAGGTTGAGTATACAAGCACTAGCATAATAATGACAGTTGTATGAGTTACATGTGGTGTATGCCTATTGGTTCAGTCATGACACTAGTTTACCATGACAGTACTATATTATCTGTGATTCACACATGTAGTGGTATGGTTATGACAGCAGTATATTATACTATATGTAGTTGAGTATTATATGTGGTACACACATGCATGCACATAGCATCTCTAACCAAGCATTCCCCACATCTAATCCTAACACTGCCCAGCAGTCTTGTATTACCGCATCCACTTTTACTTTCATATCCAGCTGATAGCATTGTCTACCCTGTCTCAGTCCTTAGAATAGGTCAGTATAGGAATCCCACATTCCTGCTCTCTGGAAAAAGTTACACATTATCTATCTCCACAAAGGAGGAAATTCAACACACATTACTAACTTTAGACCTATAGCAATCTTAGCCCCCCTCTCCAAAATACTTGAAAACTGTATTCAATGGCTGGGAGGTTAGCATAATGGTTAAGGTGTTTACCTTACAGACACAACGGGCAAGGTTTGATTCTCATATAGGGTAATTGGCTAGGCTTAAAATGGCCCATAAGGGCAGTTAGCCTACTACTAACCTATGAACTTATGTATAGAACTAAAAATCTAAAATTTAAGAACTACCCCATCAACTTACATATACACAGCTACTTACCACCTATAAAATTGTCCTGAATCCATCTGCCTGTCCATCACTAAATAACATTCTACAAAACTATGATCCTAGTTGGTCATTATGATCCAATGACCACAAACCTATCAAATCTGCTGGGCATTGCCTGTACTCATACCATGTTGCTAAGGCCTGGAAATCCTTATCTCTATCCATCAGGCCAAGATCCTC